>NC_134710.1:481552518-481852518 GCF_043290135.1 Rhipicephalus microplus
ATAAATTAATTGAGTAATTCAATTTCTGTGTTTCACGAAACGTCGCGGAGACACGTCAGTCGCCCAGGGCTCTCGTTGATTCCGTGGGTAAGTGATCTGAATTTCTTTATAAAGTATGACTCCCGCTGCTCGCGCTCCCGTGTGTTCTGGAAGCCGGATTGTAGGAGTATGACACTTACGCGTTCGAAAGAGTGACCAGGAAGATTGATATGTTTGGAGAACGGCAAATTGGGGAGGCCCTTTATGTGTGCCCTGTGGTTGTTGAAACGCTAACGGAACGCGGTTTCCGTGTGTCCAATATATTCCTGTTTGCACACCTCACAGCGAATTTTGTATACCACATTGGCTGAGTCACAGTTAAGGTCGTTTTTAATTTTGTACACATAGTCCGAACAGGAGGCTTCGGCCGTATCTGTGGTCACCATGTGTGTGCACACCCTGCAGCGAGGTTTCCCGCACGGTCTACAGCGCTGATGGTGGTCGGATTTGTGTGTTTTCGCCCTGACCAGTAAGTCTCTCAGGTTTTTATTTCTTCGGTAAACCACCTTGGGCGGAGTCTAAAAAATGGCAGAGAGGCGACTACTCTGTTTAAGTATGTTGAAGTGGCGGTTTAGTATAGAATTCACCCGAGGGGCGGCGGCGCAGTATGTGAGGATTAAATTTGCTCCTGAAGTTAAATCATCTTTATTCCCACCTTTTTCTCCCATTGTTGATCCTCGGTCCAAAGAGCGAGCGTGCTCAATTGCTTTGTCAATTATTTTTTCGGGGTACTTTTGACGCAAGAAGGCTGTTCTCAATTCCTGTGCGTGGGTGTCGAATTGCGTGATTTCAGAGCAAATTCTTCTGTATCTGTGGGCTTGAGAGTAAGGAACACCTGTTTTGCTGTGATGGGGGTGACTGCTATGGAAATGCATATACTGTTGGTGGTCTGTTGGTTTTTTATACAGGTGAGTAGATATGGTGGTGTCACTGAGTGATACAGTGACATCGAGAAAGTGAACACTCTTCTGCGAATACGTGTGCGTGAATGTTATCGAAGGATGCACGGAGTTGAAACCGGAAATGAGTTTGAATAGATTATGTTTACTATCGGCCCACACGAAGAATATATTATCGAGGAAGCGTCGGTGAAATATAGGTTTGAATGGAGAATTTTCGAGGAAAGGAATCTCCAAAGAGGCCATGAAAATATTTGCGCAATTTGGGGCCATTTTGGTTCCCATAGCAGTTCCGTCTACTTGCAGATAATGGTTTTGGTCGAATTCAAAGTTATTATGTTTAAGGACCAGATTTAGGATCACCTCTAAAGCGCATTCATTGAATTCACTCGTCGATTTACTTTTTCCATAGGTGGCGACTGTGGCGGCAATTGCTTCGGTGTGGGGAATGTTTGTGTACAGTGATGAGACATCCATGGTGACCAAATAGCAATGTAGAGGTACCACAAGTTTTGAGACTTCTCGAAGGAAGTGGCTGATATCTTTGATGTATGATGGGAATGATTGTGGGATGTGCCTAATCAGAGAGTTAATGAAACTAGAAAGTTTTTCAGTAGCAGTACCGTTGCTGGAAACTATGGGTCGGCCGGGATTGTTAGTCTTGTGAATTCTGGGTAGTAAATAGAAACGCCCGGGAGACGATTTGCCAGGTGACATCATTTTAAGAATAGGGTAGGTTATCTTCCCACTTTTACGTAATGATATTAGTGAGGCCTTAATAGTACTTTCATACTCCTTTGTCGGATCACAAAGGAGTAGTTTATAGAAATTTTCATCTGCTAGTTGGCGAAGCCCTTCTTTGATGTAGTCAGTCCTGTCGAGTACAACCACAGCACCACCCTTATCAGCTGGTTTAATAACGATGCTCTGGCTGTCACTTAAACGGCGCAAAGCCTCCCGCTCCTCTTTAGACAGATTGTTAATTGCGAATGGGTCGGCGCTTTTCATATTCCCTGATTATATCACCCTGGACGGATGAAATGTACATGTCTAGATATTTGTCTCGTTGTTCACCTCGAGTCCAAGATTTATCTGAAAATCGATTTTGTTGCGTGCTGCTTCGATCATGAAAATATTCTTTTAGACGCATGGTTCTGGCGAAGTTGTCCAAATCTTGGTAAAGTTTAAACTCATCAATTTTGCCAGAGGCGGGGCAGAAGGTTAGACCTTTTGATAGCAGCTTTGTTTGCGCAGGTGTCAAAGGTTTGCCGGAAAGGTTAACCACATTGGTGACATCGGTGCTCTTTTGTGGAGATTGATGAGAGGTAACAGGTTGATCTGTATACGTTTGAAGTTTTGAAGTTTGAAGTTTATTCATCACTTATCCAGTGGTTGAATGGAAAGGGGTGGTGAAAAGGCAACTGAATGCCTGACAATGCACCGATCCCCGCCCAGACCACAATAATGCACAACACTCAGCATGTGTGTCTAGAGCATAAATACATAGATTCAATACAGTGAAATATACAAAGTGTAGACGTAGAGCGTGGAAAAGATAAGAAATAATTACACATCTATAAATGCACTCTTTACACATAAAAGCCCTTTAAAATCCTATAAAAACAAAAACGTAGTTGTGAACAGTTGTGAGGAAGTGAAAAATTTACAGTGTGTTTCAGCAAAGCTACACGAGTTGCAATTCATTAACACACAAAAAAGACATATCACGTTTGAAGCATGAGTAGATAAGCGTGTATCTTCTTTTTGAAAATTGCTGGGGATTGACTTTCATTCACTATGGTGGTGGCCATGGTATTTGAGTTTAAAAACGAAGGAATAAGGTGCGCTAGCTTTTGTCTACCGTAGTTGGTCCGAGTCCTCTCACTGTAATAGGTGGTTCTTCTAAAGTTATACATTGGTAGTTTCCGGGAGTAAGCATTATGAAATTTAACTGCGTTTGATTTGATTTGATCGTAAATGACTGTCGCTAGCTTTTTATGAAAGATATTTTCAAATGTTAGGATTCCATGCTTAAGGAAAAGAGGATCAGAAGGCGTTCGACGCGGAACATTCTCGATTATACGTAGCATTCTTTTTTGCAGTCGGTGAATCCCAATTTTATTTGTTTTTGTTGTCGAGCCCCAGATTAACAGGCAGTATTGTATGCGGGAATAAACTAAAGCGTAGTAAAGTTGCTTTGTCACCCAAAGGGGTAGAAAGCACCTAATTTTTCCAATCACACCAATGGACCGTGATACCTGGTTACGTAGTTTATCTATGTGACTAGACCAGTTCAACGTTTCGTGAAAAATGACGCCTAAGAACTTTTGAGTCTGAACTCGCTCAATCGAAACTCCTCTGAATGACAGCTGCGTATTACGGAGAATGGAATGGTTTCGAGGGTGAAAAATAATGTACTTTGTTTTCTTGAAATTTAGTTCTAACTGATTTATTTTCAACCATAGAGACAAATTGTTAAGCCAAAGCTTAGCTTGTTTTTCTATACTAGAGATATCCTGACCGGAAAAAAATACATTAGTGTCGTCTGCGTAAAATATAATATCTGCTGTTAGAGGTACGTTTACTATATCGTTTATATATAATAGAAATAGAAGTGGCCCAAGTATGGAGCCCTGTGGGACGCCATAATTTATCTTGCCCATTTCAGACTCTGAGTGTTTCATATCAGTATATTGGAACCGGTTACTAAGGTAACTCCTTATTAAATTAAGAGACGAGCCCCTTATTCCGTATTCGGTAATCTTTTGTAGAAGAATTTCATGCTTAATAGAATCAAACGCTTTCTTAAAGTCAAGAAATATTCCGATTGTGAGGCGTTTTCGTTCAAAATTATCGATTATTTTATCTTTATTAGATAGTAGGGCTTTTTCAGTAAACTTATTCTTCTGAAATCCATACTGATGTTCTGTAATTACTTTTCTTGAGCTACAGAAATTTACAAATCGTACATATATCACACGTTCTATGATTTTGGAAAATATGGGCAAAACAGAAATGGGCCTGTAATTACCCATGTCATTTTCATCACCACCTTTGTGGATAACAGACACTTTAGCTACTTTTAGTTTGTCAGGGAACGTTCCAGTGTTCAAGATAAGATTGCAGATATGGGAAAAAGGTGCGCTAATATTCTCTGAAACTGCTTTCAAGGGTTCAGCCTTTAAACCGTCAAAGCCAGCAGCAGAATTGTTGTTTAAATTCTTTATCAGCAAGGCTACTTCCGATTCATCTGTGGGAGTTAGGAAAATGGATTCCGGGATGCATGCTGTAATATACGATTTATAAGGCTGGACGGCACCAACTTAAGTATCGGAAACTCCTGATCTCAAGAAATGGTCGTTGAACATATGAGCAAGTTGAGTACCGGAATAAGATCTGCCCTCTATTTGAACCTCAGAAATGGTCTTCGTATTCTTGTGTTGCAAAAGATCGTTGATAGTGTTCCAAATAGCTTTTTGATCATTGAGTATATTCGCAAACTTATTTTCGTAGTAGTTTATTCGGGCCTTTTTAATACCAGACGCTAATTTATTTCTGACCTGCTTAAACTCCATCAAGTACTTTAGGAGTTTAGATTTTATGAATTCAGTGAATAACTTATCTCTTGCTTTCATCCTTTTTAGAAGTGCAGCATCAATCCATGGTTTTCTTGCCTTCTTGGGTTTTTTGTATGCCACGAAAGGAAAGGCTAGGTCGTAAAGCTCTGTTATCTTTGTTATAAATATGTCGTAGGCGCTCACAGGGTCAGCGTTATTGTAAACATTATTCCAGCTCTCTCGTGAGATAACGTTTTGGAAAACCTTGATATTTTCTTGGTTAATTTTTCGATAATGCGTAGGATTTACTGGACTTCGTTGTTTTATTGCCCAGGTAAAAAATGCAAAAATTGGAAGGTGATCGCTGACTCCGGCTGTCAAAACCCCCGCGCATACCTCATTTTTACAGTTCGTGAAGCATAAATCTAATGCAGTTTCAGTTAATTGTGTAATCCTGGTGGCTACATAAATTGTATTTTCATAACCAAAAGAAAGCATTTGGTCAAGAAAGTTTTGCTTGTTGCAACTTGAGGACAGCATTTTTATGTTAAAATCTCCGGTAATAATTGCCCCTGCGCCACTTTTTTCACAGTACTCAAGCATTTCATATATGAAATCTAGAAAATTAGTCATAGCGCCTGAAGGGGGCCTATATAAAGCAGCTACTAAAAGGCTTTGACATTTTACCATGACAGATTCAAAATGCGTCGATATTACAGTGTATTCTTCGACAATATTGTATTTCACACTCTCGTGAACATAAATCGACACACCACCTCCACGTTTATTTTCCCTACAGATTGATGCACAACTGTAGTTCGTAAACTGTATGTTATCACGGTTATCAATAGACCACGTTTCGGTGAAAGCTAAGAAGTCAAACCGGTGATTCAAGTTGTTCAGAAGGAGGTCAGCAGATTCTTTTTTATTTTGAAGGCTTTGTGCATTAAGATGAATCAGTGATAACTGTTTTTTGTGCAGTGAAGCAACTTTTTGGAAGGCCTTGGCGTCATAGTAGTTGGTTGCCATGTTTGCGAATAAAAAGCAGTCATCTCTTGTGGTCAGCTATCTTTCACTTCATCGTATTTTTTCAAGGTCTTGCGCAGTTGCGATTCTAATCAACCTATCATTCGGGCTTCGGCGTACGAAAAGTTTGCCGTTCTTGTACCATGCAAAATTGTAATTGTTTTCAAGTGCTTTAGTTTTCATTTGCCAGAAGAGGTTCTTGTTGTATGCCGTTAGGTTTTCACTGAAGAATATAGCTGACTTTGCTTTCTTCAGTTCCCCTTTCTTTTCAAGCCATTTTTTTTTTCGTTTTGCGAGATGCAAATCGAACTATCACTGTATTGGGCTTGTCTCGAGTTCTTTCGTTTCTTGACGGTACTCTGTGGGCGGCTTCGATGTCAGACTCAGAAAGTTGTGGAAGCTTTAGATCAGTTGCCAGTTGGTTGAGCTTCGCCAATAGGTTTTTGTTTTCGTGATAAGTTAACCCATTTACTTCGAGGTTGAGACGCCTGCTGTACTGGTCTAACTCGTTCAACTCCTGCTGAAGTTTTTCCACATCTTTTTGTTTATCTTGTGCTTCAAGCCTCATAACCCGCTTTCTGAGATCTGACATTTCTGCCAATTGTTTTGCCATCTGTGCAAGAACTTCATCGTACTTACTGGACATAACTTCCATCGATTCTTCCATTTTATCGACAGTTATTTTTATTTCCAACAAGGCGTCGACCTTTACTTTGATGCCCAGTAGTTCAGTAAGCTTGTGATGAATTTCCGCCAGCTCTGAGGCAAACTTCTTTTCCACTGCTCCGTTCTGCACTTCCGCGGTCTGTGCAACACGCGTAGGCGCTTTGCATGCTACGCATGTCCAAGATTTTTTGGCAGCCGCAGATTTTTTTTTGTAGGCGTTGTTAGTAACCGCCGAACATGAGCCAATATGATAACTACATTTGCATTCTGAACACAGAAGCCATGACTCAGATTCATGAATCTTGCCTTCGCACGAAGGACATATGTCATTCGTTATACTTAGCACACCTACACTTCAAAGTTCGCTCACAAAGTGCACCCAGCAGCAGCAGGAAGTGGTACAGAACAGAAAAGGCCTTCAAGAGGCCATGAGAACAGACTAACCTGCAATGTTCGAAAAACGTGTTTAGCCGCTCAGTCGCCGATCTGACAGCTCCGCTGCTGCTGCTGAGTGCGTGTGCGGCAGTCCAAAGGGAGCGATGTCCGTTTGTAGGCCGTCACGATGGGTGTACCACACGTGATGATCCACGTAGTCTCCGCTTGATCTAATCGCTCCCTTGTCCGTTCCAACGTTCGTCGTGGTAAGCGCTGGTTTAAGGCCACGGTTCCTGCAATGTTCGAAAAACGTGTTTAGCCGCTCAGTCGCCGATCTGACAGCTCCGCTGCTGCTGCTGAGTGCGTGTGCGGCAGTCCAAAGGGGGTGATGTCCTTTCGTAGGCCGTCACGATGGGTGTACCACACGTGATGATCCACGTGGTCTCCGCTCGATCTAATCGCTCCCTTGTCCGTTCCAACGTTCGTCGTGGTAAGCGCTGGTTTAAGGCCACGGTTCCTGCAATGTTCGAAAAACGTGTTTAGCCGCTCAGTCGCCGATCTGACAGCTCCGCTGCTGCTGCTGAGTGCGTGTGCGGCAGTCCAAAGGGGGTGATGTCCTTTCGTAGGCCGTCACGATGGGTGTACCACACGTGATGATCCACGTGGTCTCCGCTCGATCTAATCGCTCCCTTGTCCGTTCCAACGTTCGTCGTGGCAAGCGCTGGTTTAAGGCCAGGGTTCCTGCAATGTTCGAAAAACGTGTTTAGCCGCTCAGTCGCCGATCTGACAGCTCCGCTGCTGCTGCTGAGTGCGTGTACGTTGTGGGAAGATTGCTGGCGGAGTATTTTAAAGTCGGCCACGCACCGTCTCGCCTCAATTTCTTGTCCTTCTTGCCCTGAATGGTCAATCTCTTTTTTCCTTCGTATTTGGCCAGCTCTTCTGTTTCTGACTGCGTTAAACTTGACTGTTTTAGTCGCGCCTTTTGTTCCTCTTTAGGTTCCGCGGCCTTACGTGTACTGTGTTGTATTACGACCAGTGTAAGCCTAATAGATGCATCTTTTAGGATATTGCTCCATTGCTGCTGCTCATTTTTGTTGAAGTAATTCATTGCGGGTTGAAGTTGAACAGTGAGACCCTTTGGTGCGAATCCCGATGAAATATATGTTTTAAGGTTTGAAGCATGCATTTCAAACCTCACGCGCTTATCAACATTCTTTATAAGGCCATGAAACCACGAGACCAATATGTGCTGGAGCGGGCCGTACCTGACGGGTTGTTGAGTCAGTCCCTGCGTGGGGGAGAAGCACTGTCACCGGAAGCCTCTGGGTGGCCCCGAATAGTGTTGTAGGGGCTCTTGCTTCTTGATCTATGAGGAGCACCCCTCAGCGCTCGTGGTGATGATCGTCGGCATGGGATCCCGCTTGCTTCGCGGATGCTGGGGTTCTCACTCCGGGAATGACAATGTTCTCTCGGTAGGCCCGGCAGACCTAATGGTGCATGGTCAAACCAGGTTGACAGCGACCTCACCATATTTCGCAGAAGCAGCGATCTCAGGTGGCTGGCGATGAGGACAACACCCTCAAAACTTGGGTGTATACCATCGGCCGCCAGAACCCGGCCAGGGACTGACTCAACAACCCGTCACGCAGGGACTGACTTAACAACCCGTCAGCTACGGCCCGCTCCAGCACATATTGGTCTCGTGATTTCATAGCCTTAAGAAAAAATGTTGATAAGCGCGTGAGATTTGAAATGCATGCTTCAAATCTTAAAACATATATTTCATCGGGATTCGCACCAAAGGGTCTCACTGTTCAACTGCAACCCGCAATGAATAACTTCAACAAAAATGAGCAGCGGCAATGGAGCAATATCTTAAAAGATGCATCTATTAGGCTTACACTGGTCGTAATGCAACACAGTACACGTAAGGCCGCGGAACCCAAAGAGGAACAAAAGGCGCGACTAAAACAGTCAAGTTTAACGCAGTTAGAAACAGAAGAGCTGGCCAAATATGAAGGAAAAAAGAGATTGACCATTCAGGGCAAGAAGGACAAGAAATTGAGGCGAGACGGTGCGTGGCCGACTTTAAAATACTCCGCCAGCAATCCTCCCTCAACGTATACAGATCAACCTGTTACCTCTCATCAATCTCCACAAAAGAGCACCGATGTCACCAATGTGGTTAACCTTTCCGGCAAATCTTTGAACCCTGCGCAAACAAAGCTGCTATCAAAAGGTCTAACCTTCTGCCCCGCCTCTGGCAAAATTGATGAGTTTAAACTTTACCAAGATTCGGACAACTTTGCCAGAACCATGCGTCTAAAAGAATATTTTCATGATCGAAGCAGCACGCAACAAAATCAATTTTCAGATAAAATCTTGGACTCCAGGTGAACAACGAGACAAATATCTAGACAAGTACATTTTAGCCGTCCAGGGTTATATAATCAGGGAATATGAAAAGCGCCGACCCATTCGCAACAATCTGTCCAAAGAGGAGCGGGAGGCTTTGCGCAGTTTAAGTGACAGCCAGAGCATCGTTATTAAACCAGCTGATAAGGGTGGTGCTGTGGTTGTACTCGACAGGACTGACTACATCAAAGAAGGGCTTCGCCAACTGGCAGATGAAAATTTCTATAAACAACTCCCTTGTGATCCGACAGAGGAGTATGAAAGTACTATTAAGGCCTCACTAATATCATTACGTAAAAGTGGGAAGATAACCTACCCTATGCTTAAAATGATGTCACCTGGCAAATCGTCTCCCGGGCGTTTCTATTTACTACCCAAAATTCACAAGACTAACCTTCCCAGCCGACCCATAGTTTCCAGCAACGGTACTGCTACTCAAAAAATTTTTAGTTTCATTGACTCTCTTATTAGGCACATCCCACAATCAATCCCATCATACATCAAAGATACCAGCCACTTCCTTCGAGAAGTCTCAAAACTTGTGGTACCTCTACATTGCTATTTGGTCACCATGGATGTCTTATCACTGTACACAAACATTCCCCACACCGAAGGAATCGCCGCCACAGTCACCGTCTACGGAAAAAGTAAATCGACGAGTGAATTCGACGAAAGCGCTTTAGAGGTGCTCCTAAATCTGGTACTTAAACATAATAACCTTGAATTCGACCAAAACCATTATCTGCAAGTAAACGGAACTGCCATGGGAACCAAAATGGCCCCAAATTACGCAAATATTTTCATGGCCTCTTTGGAGATTCCTTTCCTCGAAAATTCTCCATTCAAACCTATATTTTACCGACGCTTCCTCGATGATATATTCTTCGTGTGGGCCGATAGTGAACATAATCTTTACAAATTCATTTCCGGTTTCAACTCCGTGCATCCTTCGATAACACTCACGCACACGTATTCGCAGAAGAGTGTTCATTTTCTGGATGTCACTGTATCCCCCAGTGGCACCACCATATCTACTTCCCTGTATAAAAAACTAACAGACCGCCAACAGTATCTGCATTTCCATAGCAGTCACCCCCATCACTGCAAAACAGGTGTTCCTTACTCTCAAGCCCACAGATACAGAAGAATTTGCTCTGAAATCACGCAATTTGACACCCACGCACAGGAATTGAGAACAGCCTTCTTGCGTCAAAAGTACCCCGAAAAAATAATTGACAATGCAATTGAGCGCGCTCGCTCTTTGGACCGAGAATCAACAATGGGAGAAAAAGGTGGGAATAAAGATGATATAACTTCAGGGGCAAATTTAATCATCACATACTGCGCCGCCGCCCCTCGGGTGAATTCTATACTAAACCGCCACTTCAACATACTTAAACAGAGTAGTCGCCTCTCTGCCATTTTTTAGACTCCGCCCAAGGTGGTTTACCGAAGAAATAAAAACCTGAGAGACTTACTGGTCAGGGCGAAAACACACAATTCCGACCACCATCAGCGCTGTAGACCGTGCGGGAAACCTCGCTGCAGGGTGTGCACACACATGGTGACCACAGATACGGCCGAAGCCTCCTGTTCAGACTATGTGTACAAAATTAAAGATGACCTTAACTGTGACTCAGCCAATGTGGTATACAAAATTCGCTGTGAGGTGTGCAAACAGGAATATATTGGACACACGGAAACCACGTTCCGTTGGCGTTTCAACAACCACAGGGCACACGTAAAGGGCCTCCCCAATTTGCCGTTCTCAAAACATATCAATCTTCCTGGTCACTCTTTCGAACGCGTAAGTGTCATGCTCCTACAATCCGGCTTCCAGAACACACGGGAGCGCGAGCAGCGGGAGTCATACTTTATAAAGAAATTCAGATCACTTACCCACGGAATCAACGAGAGCCCTGGGCGACTGACGTGTCTCCGCGACGTTTCGTGAAACACAGAAATTGAATTACTCAATTAATGTATTTATACATACGTGAAGTCGCACACGCAAGTTGGTCAATATAGCGAAACTAAACGAATTCGATGCTACGTGAACCAAACGGCGTGTGTTAGTATTATTAGACTTTAATTTCATTTCTGAGTACTTTTTTAGTATTATTTATTTTTATATATTTTTTGTTTACGTTTTCTGTTTGTTCATCCTTTACAAGAATACCCCTTCATTTATTTTCAGTATGACTGGTTGTACATTTTTCTGCAAAAGAGGGCAGGTGGAGGGAGGGGGAGAAGGCACATTAGCTTTCCAACGTGGCCATTATTTTCCGAAAGCGGGTCGTATGCTTCTTGCGTGTGTGTGTGTGTGTGTGTGTGTGTGTGTGTGTGTGTGTGTGTGTGTGTGTGTGTGTGTGTGTGTGTGTGTGTGTGTGTGTGTGTGTGTGTGTGTGGCCCGAAGCCGCGGGCCAGCCGCCGAACCACGTGAACTTAAACTCGATCCATGTGTGGGATGCGAGTAAGCGGCAACATGTTCCACATTTTTCACTTTTTCTTGGTCGCCTCCGCTGGCGGCGCGTCTTACCTATACCCAGTAACAATGCCAGAATTACCCGCTCGTTTCCGGCGGCTCTCCGTCGCTCCTTTCTAGTTTCTCTCCTTCTTCTGCTTCTTGTTGTCTGTTGCTACCTCGTTCGCCCGCTTGTCTTTTTTTTTTGGAGGGTCTTTAAAATGTGAGGGTGACCCTCTGCTACGGGAACTTGTATCATTTCACTTACATCCTCCGAAGAAGGCTGGTCCACCAGCCGAAACTCTTAGGAATAAATAATTATTTTATTGTTTTGTTTCCTATACTGCACTATTCTCGAAGTTTATAACTTTTATTACGGTAGCCGCAAGAAACTCTGATCATCTATTTCATCCATTTATATATTTATATATATATGTGTGTGTATGTGTGTGTATGTATATATATATATATATATATATATATATATATATATATATATATATATATATATATATTTATGTATATATATAGGTATATCTGTACCGCGTTTTTTATTTCATTACCCCATTGTCATGTTTCTTCGTAATCGATTCGGGCAAAGTGTGCTGGTCAACACTTGAGTTAATTTTTGTATAGCGCCTTCTTCCTTGATTGGCGCCTTCAGTGAGTTTTTACGCGCAGATTGTTACTGATGCTTTTTTTTTTTGGAGGAGACAAGAGACCCTCCCCCCCCCCCCCCGCTCCCTTGTACCCCCCTTCTGCGCCTCCAGCCTCAAGGCCTCTTTTATACTTCCGGGCATGTACTTACCGTATTCGAAAGCAGCATTGTTTCAGCCGACAAAAAAGAAATAAAACCTAGAATTTTACAGCGCTAAGACGCTACTTGCATCAACCGCGTGGTGAGGAGACCTACCGCCGTGCATGATTAAGCCTGCTGGAGCACCACGCGCTGTACAATAAATAGAGGGGTACATTCCCCCACATACATTGTACCTCGGTAGTGGTGCTTT
The DNA here is from genome assembly GCF_043290135.1 of Rhipicephalus microplus. Classification (NCBI taxonomy): domain Eukaryota; kingdom Metazoa; phylum Arthropoda; class Arachnida; order Ixodida; family Ixodidae; genus Rhipicephalus; species Rhipicephalus microplus. The sequence goes on from NC_134710.1 coordinate 481,564,970, forward strand.
CCTGATTGTACATGCACCCTTTGTTGTCGTGAAGCTCGATGTTTTTGTCATGTACTTTTTCCTTGGTTGGAAGTCAATAAACTTCTCTTTGTTGCTATCTGTGCAAGACTGCTACTGTAATCGGACTTACCGTTTATCGGGCACAGGTTCGCCCAAATAAACAGTTAAATCCCAACACAAAGTGTCCTGTCTTCGGCCACGTCATGACCTCGTGACAATATAGTCGACCACCAGTAGAGCATATGCACCAAGACAACAGGACTGGCTGCCGTGAGTGCTACAAACTGTACTTTTTTCTTGCCCGGGATACGTGCCCCGGTGAGTGTTTCGTGCCTTCACGCTTTATACGCGCCTTCCATTCAGTTATTGCCTCTTAGGCGATTGTTTCCCTGCCTCTTCGGTGGATTTTACGGTAGTCTGGGTGTTGTGGCTGGAGGTTCATGCGTGCGAGCGGGAGACTGATTGAATACGCAGTTTTTTTCCTCCATCCTTGCTACGCAGCTGTTTAAGTCTATTAATTTATTTTTCATTGCCATTCCCCCATGCCCCCTGTGGTATTGAGGCGACCTCTAATTTGAAATACAGTTACGACGCCACACTTGTTTCTTTATTTTTATTTTGAAACTACCCCGATATAGCTTTTTCTGCAAGGTAAGAGTGTGCCAGAGGCTCGGCTACAGCGGTACAGTCATGCACCGAGGAAACGTCTGCCACCGTCTGACCATTATCATCATCATTATCATCATCCTCAACAACAACATCATCATCTTCATCATCATCATCATTATCATCAGCCTGAATACGTCCACTGCAGGACCAATGCCTCTTCCATGTTCCCCCAGTTAACCCGGTCCAGTGCTTGCTGCTGCCAATTTATACCCGCTAACTTCTTAATCTCATCTGCCCACCTAACCTTCTGTCTTTCCCTAACTCGCTTGCCTTCTCTGGGAATCCAGTTAGTTACCCTTAATGACCAGCGGTTATCCCGTCTACATGCTACATGCCCAGCCCATGTCCATTTCCTCTTCTTGATTTCAACTAGGATATCCTTAACCCCCGTTTGTTTCCTAATATACTCTGTTTTCTTCTTGTCTCTTAATGTTACACCTACAATTTTTTTCCATTGCTCGCTGCGTCGTCCTCAAATTAAGCTGAACCCTTTTTGTAAGTCTCGCGGTTTCTGCTCCATAGCTAAGTACCAGCAAGATACAGCTGTTATATACCTTCGTCTTGAGGGATAGTGGCAATCTACCTGTCATAATTTGAGAGTGCTTGCCAAATGTGCTCCAGCCAATTCTTATTCTTCTAGTTACTTCAATCTCGTGGTTCGGCTCCGCGGTTATTACCTGCCCTAAGTAGACATAGTCTTCTACAACTTGAAGTGCACTATTACCTAACTCGAAGTGCTGCTCTTTTCCGAGGTTGTTGTACAATACTTTCGTTTTCTGCAGATTCATTTTAAGACCAACCTTTCTGCTCTACTTGTCTAACTCTGTAATCATGAGTTGCAATTCGTCCCCTGAGTTACTCAGCAATGCGATCTCATCGGCGAAGCGCAGGTTAAAAAAGTACTCTCCATTAACTCTTATCCCGAACTGTTCCCATTCTAGGCTTCTGAAAACCTTCTGTAAGCACGCGGTAAATAGCATTGCTGAGATAGTGTCCCCCTGCCTTACACCCCTCTTGATTGGTATTCTGTTGCTTTCTTTATAAAGCACTATCGTAGCAGTTGATCCCCTGTAGATTTATTCCAGGATGTTTATATACACTTCATTGACGCCATGATTCCACAGTGTCTGCATGATGGCTGATATTTCAACTGAATCAAATGCCTTCTCGTAATCTATGAAGGCTATGTATAGTGTAAGGTTATATTCTCAACATTCCTCAATTACCTGATTGATAGTATGAATGTGCTCGATTGTTGAGTAGCCTATTTGAAATCTTGCTTCTAATGTTTTCTTTAATCTGTTAGCAATTACCTTGCTAAATAGCTTGTATACTACACAGATCAAGCTGATCGGCCTGTAATTTTTCAAGTCCTTGTCATCTCCTTTCTCATATATTAGTATGATGTTAGCATTCTTCCAAGACTCTAGTACTCTTACCGTCAGGAGGCACCTCGTAAACAGGTGGCTAGTTTTTCTAACACAATCTGTCCTCCATCTTTCAGCAGATCTGATGTTACCTGATCCTCACCAGCAGCTTTGCCTCTTTGCATGCTCTCTAAAGCTTTTCTTACTGCTTCTATCATTACTGGTGGGGTGTCATCAAGAATACTGCTAGTTTTTATAGAATTAAGGTCGTGGTTGTTCGGGCTACTGTAAAGATCTCTGTAAAACTACTCTGCTATTTTAACTATCCTATCTATATTGGTAGTTATTTCGCCTTCTTTGCCCTTTAGTGCATACATCCGATTTTTGCCTATACCAAGTTTCCTCCTCACTGCTTTGACGCTTTCTCCATTTTGGAGAGTGTGTTCAATGCTCTCCATGTTATACCTTCTTATATCGCATAACTTACGCCTATTATAAAAGTTCGAAAGCTCTGCCAGTTCTATTTTGTCTGTTGTGCTTGAGACTTTCATGATTTGACGCTTTTAATGAGATTCTTCGTTTCCTGGGTGAGCTTGCCATTGACCTGTCTAACTACCCTGCTTCCGATTGCCACTGCACAATCCGTATTGATACTCCTCAGATTATCATTCATTGTATCTACGCTAAGGTTGCTTTCCTCAATAAGAGCCGAGTACCTGTTCTGAATTCTGTATTCCTGTACTTTACTTCTCAGTGCTAGCTCATTGATTGGCTTCTTGCGTATCAGGTTTTGTCTTTCCTTCTTGAAGTCTAGGCGAAATCGTTACCACACCGTTCTATGGTCACTGCATCGTACCTTGCTAACCACTTCCACATCCCGCATGATGCCTGGGTGTGCATTCGTTATAAAGTCTATTTCGTTTCTATTTTTGCCGTTAATGCTCCTCCATGTCCACTTGCAGTATCCTCGTTTTCGGTAGAAGGTATTCAAAAACCGTTATTTATTGCGTTCTGCGATTTCTACTAGTAGCTCTCCTCCTGCGTTTCTAGTGCCGATGCCATACTCTCCTACTGCCTGGTCTCCAGCCTGCTTCTTTTCTACCTTTGCATTAAAGTCTCCCATCAGTATAGTATACCGTGTTTTTACCTTACTCTTTGCCCATTCGACGTCTTCATAGAAGCTTTCAACTGAAGCGTCTTCATGGCTGAATGTAGGCGCATAAACCTGTACCACCTTCATCTTGTGTCTTTTATTCAAGTTAATTACATAGACCTACCACCCTTTCATTAATGTTATAGTATTCCTCTATGTTGCCAGCTATGTTTCTGTGAATTAGGAACCCCACTCTCAGTTTTCTTCTGTCAACCAAGCCCTGGTAGCAAAGGACTTGCCCATTCTGTAGCACCGTATAGGTCTCATCTGTCCTCCTAACCTCACTGTGCCCTATTATATCCCATTTCACCCCCTCTAGCTTCTAGAATAATACAGCTAGACTTCCCTCAATTCATAAGGTTATAGCGTTAAACGTTGCAAAGTTCAGGTTCCACCGTCTGATAGCGAAGGTAAATGGACCATGAGGCAGGCAGGTGTTGCCAAGAAACGATGCAGGTATCTAAATTGGTGGTTTATCACATTGCTCGCGTATCTTTCCCCAAGGAGGAGTGAAACAGCTTTCTCATTAAGGGTGTTTCAAAAGTGAGCAGAAGATGCGATCTTTGGTGCGTTGGTTTTGGGTTGACAAGCTAAATTAGCCACATTTCTTCCTTCTACCATGTTTACCATGGCAGTCCTTCAGAATTTTCAGAACGGCTTTAAACTACTCGCAGGAAGAACTTGAATTCGACCATTTGACTTGATCGCTGATTGCCACTGATTAAGAAGTGAATTGTTTTAATTTTCCTAATCCCTGCCATAATAATTGTTTGTACACTTCTTGAGACGCCCTCTGCCACAGTAATGGTAACGCCACAGTTTGCAGGGAGATACCTTCTTTCTGCACTTTTAAAAGAGTATCGGAAACATTCTCGAAACCATGTGTGTTTCACACGCAAACGGAGCATGACGGCTCCATCGACCCTCACGACAAGAAGTAGCGGAGAATGTACATAATGTTGCTTTGCAATAAAAGGGTGTATTTCAACGCGTACGGCGCTTGTGAGTGTGCCTAGGAATGCGCTGGGAAAATATCCGAGGTTCGAAGATAGGACTGTGGATTCTGAACCAGCTTCTCGCCGCATAATCGAAGCAGAGGTATACATAGCGCAGCTTGCTTTTGGGTTTCTAGTTGTTAGAGGCGAAGACACGTCGTATGTTTTAGGTCAAATTTCTTGGTCTTGGAGTCGTGAGCCTCCCTAGGCTGCCGAAGAGGAATGAGTACAAGCGACACATGGGCTGCCATTGTTGTTGCGGTCGAGGTCCGTGTCTTGATTTGCATGGCGTCGTGCGGAAGGAAGCCCATACACGGGCTGTAGTTCCTTCCTATTGCAGCTAGTTAGACGACCAGGGTGCCCTTAGCATCGTTTTCTTCGCGGCTAGGGCTTGGGGTAGCTCTTCGCAAGGACGTCCTGATTATGTACAAAGCAGCACCTTCACCAAATGTCACGTGGTGGGAATTTTCACGCTGGCAGGAGTCGGCTTGTTTGAGATTAAAGATTTGCGTGAACCTGGGTCCAGAAAATGAATGATTCATTACTAGCAATTTAGACTGCAGACTTATTGCGGCGTAAACAGTCGTCGGCCGTCGAGTAATCTGCCGAGAAGTACAGCTCGTGGACTTTTATACATGTGACTTGCACGAGCTATCCAAGTTAAGTTTTCGCTGGTGACCGCGTAAGTTGGAGACTATTCGCGTCCTCTGCGGACTCTTGACAGAATGACCGCAAGTTATCGCAAAGCTTTTCAAACTGCAGCGTGACCTGCTCTGAGCATTGGCTACAGTTTTTAGGGTTGACATGCGCATGCATCAACATAAAAATTTGTCCCCGTATCTGCATGTCCGACTGCAACTGTCGTCACTTTTCTGCCTGGAAAAAGTGAATAGAATGAAACATTTATTTGATGCTTTGCGTGAGAAATTCGGTGAATGAGATTCTGGAGGTGCTGCATGAGACATCAGCGTCATCCGGAAGTAATCTCAGAAAACGGAAGGATGACCTCCGTTTTGGCGAGCGCGCACTATCTTGGAGGTTGTATTTTGTAGATTTTAAGGTACGTGGCAGCACCGTGTCGTCTCAGAAAGTTGCCTTTCCTGTGTAGTGTCGCATTGTCAACGCAGCGCAATAAACGCTACAGTTCCTAGACATACTTATGTATGCCTTTTCTAGTTTGAATAAACACATTGCAGAATATTGAAGTGTTGATATTGCGCTTCATATATGCGCAATATTTTCTTTTTAATCGACAATCACACAAGTATGAACATAGAAACCTGAAGGATATGACGGGCCCTGTAGATGTGGTCGTACTTGAGCCGTCTCGGTCGACCGACAGGCAGACCAAAATTTTTAAGTTGAATCTTAAGAAAGACTGCCCCGCCGCGGTGGTATAGTGGCTAAGGTACTCGGCTGCTGACCCGCAGGTCGCGGATTGAAATCCCGGCTGCGGCGGCTGCATTTCCGATGGAGGCGGAAATGTTGTAGGCCCGTGTGCGCAGATTTGGGTGCACGTTAAAGAACCCCAGGTGGTTGAAATTTCTGGAGCCCTCCACTACGGCGTCTCTCATAATCATATGGTGGTTTTGGGACGTTAAACCCCACAAATCAATCAATCAATCTCAAGAAAGACTATCGCCTTTAAAACGTATGACAATACACAGTCTGTTCTGATGAAGAATTTACATAGAACATAGAGTATTATCGCATTATAAACATAGACCCTGGTTTTTCCGCAGGCTGCAAATCTGATAAAATTCCTGAACGATCCACGTGTTCCGGGCTTCCGCTTGGGCATCTGTGTCGTCTCCGACTGTAGCGAAGAGGAGTTGCAAGCCGTCGGCACTGCACGTAAGCATATACGAAAAGCGTTTCGTTATGTTTTTGGAAGTGGTCATTTATTTTGTCGACGCCTGCAAGTGGGCAAGGTGCGCAAAAAACATTGTGCATTAAGTGGAGGTACAGCAGTTCAGGTTAGTCCCAATTTTTTTTATTTCTCAGGATAACATAGGCTAATATTTTATGAATCAACAATGCAAAATGTTTCCGCAATTTGACCCCCTCCCCCCTATTATGCTCCCATCCGCTTTCCGCGTACAACGCAGGCGTCACTTTTTGATTAGAGTAGAATTGACGTTATTATTAAAGACGTTATTGCCTAACGTAATTGTTCCTCAACTTCCAGAAAAAATTCCTAATACTACAGCCTAACACAGCTCGACTGGTCAGAGCTTCTGTCCCCTAACCATCCTTAGAAAGCTAAAAGCTTTTACAGTCATTATTGGTTCTGTCATCGCATTTCAACCACCACTTTCACAACCAAGCATGTGTAAAAATATTGGAACACTCTCAAGTTTCCCCCTGAGAGTTGAACGTGATAGCAATATCCTTTCCGTAGGGCTTACTTCAACCATTTAGTGCGTACTTCTATTGTTTGATAATACTGCGGAAGTTTAAATTAGGAATTACTGAACTGTATCAATAAATGTTGAAACTGACATGTTTCAGTGAAGCTTTCGCATATGGCTGCATGGTGTGTGATATGTGGCATAATTTCAAAATGACCAGTTATGAGTGAGAACTGTTTTTGAATTTGCTACGCATCCACTACGTGGTCTTTAGGATATACGTATCGCAACGTGTGTGCCGTTTTTAAAAGGTTCGGCCGTTAAAAAAACGTAGTCGTTAGGATGATCACACGTTCTCACCCCGATGGCAGTGTAGGCTTATACCACGCTATAATATCTCACATTACATGTTGTATTGTGAAGCCTCTAAACAGGAGGAGTGTGCCTGTACAAAATGAACGTGGTTTTCTCGGCATTGAGAAGTAGAGGTTGTTGTTTTAGCTGCATATCCAAGCAGGTGCATGAATGTGTAGCAGAACACCTGCATACTTGCCTCGTAAAACCTGGGTTAGATTACCACGTTGACCCAGAACATTTATTCATTTATTTGCATCTTTCTCGATTCTTCAGTCACGCTAAAGATGAATATTTTCTCCTCACAACCAAAGACCCGGTCGTTGAAAGCAACGCTGCGATGTCTGCAAAAGGAGCTCTTTAAAGCTATTGTGGTAAATGAGTGCATCACCGCGAAACTCATGGCTTACAGATAACTTTCTGAATGCATTGTGATCTCCTCAAATATGCATAAAAAAGAAAAAAAAACACCTTTGAATACTTAGTTGCGGTCTTGTTAAGTTTGTGTAACATACTTTATGCTCTGTGGAGATATGTGTAGAAGAGCTATGTTTAAAAAATGTAGAATTTGGTAGTAGCATAAAAAATAACTTGTAAACAGTGAACACCTCTTGAAACCGTCTTTTTACCACCTGTTTGAAGTCTGCCAGCAAGTTATTTCCAGGGTCATTCACAGTGCCAGCCTTTGAATTCATGCGCTTGACATAGCTGATGCCTAATGCCTTCTGTGATGCTCTATTCCCTGCTCTCGACTGCGGTGGATGTTGTATTATGCCTTTTGAGCGCGTACAACTGTCGTTTTTAATAGCACAGTGTTTTATACCGAAGTCCACCAGACTAAACAAACGTAATTTCATCAAAGATAGGACATTGTTAAACTGTACACGATTAGAGTACAAAAAAAGAAACAAGGAAAAATTGATGCATAAAGTAGAAGCCCTGCGAATCAAACCCACGAATTGGCTCTGGCTGATACGTTTTGCTATATGAGTGCATACAACTTTCTTTTTTAGGACAAAAGTGTTTTATACCAGGGTCCACGAAGACTTCACAGACGTCTTTACGTCACAGATGTGACATTGTTTATATATACAAGGTAAAAATACAAGGAAACCTGGAACAAAAGTCACGCGGAATAGGAGCCCCCTGAATCAAACCCACGAATCGACTCCAGTTCATTCTGTGCTCAGGAGTTTGAGCACCTGGGACCCTCTTTTTAATAGGAAAGTGCTCTTCACAATCAGTGCACAAGAAAGACAAAAACGCAAGAAAGTGCATGTCCCAAGCGCGGTTTTATACTGGCGTATGATGTCACGTAAGAGTGAGGGTAGCCCGAAGACAGGAGACCGGGAGGTTAGTAGAAATAGAAGGAGATACGTTTATTTGGCGGACTTGCACCCACTAAAGGAAAACAGACACACCGGCTTAGCGGGAGGCAAACAGCGCGTTCGACGGCCGTCGAGTAACAGAAATGTCCCACTGGAACGCAAGGCGCGTTCGACGGCCGTCGGGTGACAGAAATGTTCCACTGGAAGGCAAGGCGCGTTCACCATCCGAGATACAGTCGCCGTAGCGTCTGGCGCTATCTCGTTATCAACGAATGGTCGACGTGCGGGCCATGATCTTCGCAGGTGAGTCGCGGTGCATCCTGGACCACGATAAGGCCGCGTGCTGGCAGTATCGGCGTGCGCAACACTATCCACCATGTGCGTCGCAGCATTGCTCCCCTCCTCAACGTAAGCATCGACCCGATGCTTTGTTTAAAATATTAACCAAAACAAAAGGAGAGCCTGTGCGAAAGTAAATGACAAATAAGCACGAATCACGCACACATAGACAAAACAAGAGATGCAAACAGGGAGCCTCCTTTAGCGCGTATGATAGGGCTTCAAACGGGCGACGTGTACCACTTCTTGTCGTGTGCGGCGTCGTTGGGATGAGCTAGCCCCATCATGGACCACTTCATAGTCCACTTCACCCACTTGACAGATGACTTTATATGGGCCGAAATAACGGCGCATGAGTTTTTCGCTTAATCCTCAGCGGCGAACGGGCGTCCAAACCCAGACTTTGTCACCTGGCCTGTATGTTAAATCGCGTCTCCGCAGGTTGTAGCGTCTTGCGTCGTTTCGCTGTTGGTCTTTTATGCGCAGACGAGCAAGCTGCCGGACTTCTTCTGCGCGCTGAAGGTAGGCGGCTACGTCTAGGTTGTTGTTTTCATCGATGACATTAGGTAGCATGGTGTCCAGGGTAGTAACGGCATCCCTGCAATAGACGAGATTATATGGTGTCATTTTAGTGGTCTCCTGCACCGCGGTGTTGTAGGCGAAGACCACGTAAGGCAGAATTAAGTCCCAGGTCTTGTGTTCTGTGTCCACGTACATAGCGAGCATATCGGCAATGGTCTTGTTCAAGCGTTCCGTGAGACCATTTGTCTGCGGATGGTACGCAGTTGTTCTTTGGTGATCTGTATGACTGTAATGTGAGATTGCCTGAGTAAGATCAGCCATAAACGCTGTTCCCCTGTCTGTTATTAGTACCTCAGGTGCGCCATGACGGAGGAGAATTGATTCGACAAAAAATTTGACAACTTCTACGGCTGTTCCGTTCGGGAGGGCCTTAGCCTCAGCGTATCGAGTAAGGTAATCAGTGGCCACTATTATCCACTTGTTACCGGATGTTGACGTGGAGAAAGGTCCAAGCAGGTCCATACCAATCTGTTGGAATGGTCTCGACGGGGGTTCAATTGGCTTGAGAAATCCAGCTGGTTTTGTTGGAGGTCTCTTCTGGCGCTGACATTCGCGGCAACTCTTGACGTACCGCGCAACATCTGAGGAGAGGCGGGGCCAGTAGTATCGTTCTTGAATTCTGTGGAGTGTGCGTGTAAAACCGAGGTGGCCTGCAGTGGGTTCGTCATGTAACGCTTGTAAAATTTCTTCTCTGAGGCTGCTTGGGACAACAAGAAGGTAAGCTGCCTTATTCGGTGCGAAGTTCTTAACCTACCACCCCGTTTTGCACACAGAAGGAGGATATCCCATGCTTGAACAGTGCAGGCGGTATGAGGGTCTTTCCTTCGATGTAGTTGATCAACTGTTGTAGGATCCGGTCTGAGCGCTGCTGTAATGCAAAGGTGCTGCTGCTGATAGGCCCAAGAAAGGCATCGTCGTCTTCATGGCTTGGTGGTGCGCCGACAGGGGCTCTTGAGAGGCAGTCTGCGTCGAAGTGCTTACGACCAGATGTGTAGACTACCTTCACGTCGAACTCCTGAAGCCGTAGGCTCCATCGAGCGAGGCGGCCAGAAGGGTCTTTCAAACTGGCCAACCAGCACAACGCATGATGGTCCGTTACGACCTTGAAGGGTCTGCCATATAAGTATGGGCGGAATTTCGAGGTGGCCCATACTATCGCAAGACACTCCTTCTCAGACGTGGAATAGTTCACTCCCGCTTTCGACAGTGAGCGGCTTGCATACGCGATGACGTGCTCGCAGCCCTTGTGCTTCTGAACGAGAACGGCACCTAAGCCGATGCTGCTGGCGTCTGTATGTATCTCAGTTTCGGCATTTTCATCAAAGTGACCCAGCACAGGCGGCGACTGTAAACGTTGTTGAAGTGCTTTGAATGCCTCACGTTGCTCAGCTTTCCATTCGAAAGGGGCGTCCGACTTGGTGAGCTGCGTCAAAGGGGCAGCAATGTGTGAGAAGTTCTTGACGAAGCGTCGGTAATAGGCGCACAGTCCTAAGATTCGGCGCACTGCTCTCTTATCTTGCGGTTGAGGAAACTGTACGATAGTGGCTGTCTTCTCGGGATCTGGTCTTACGCCATTTTTGCTTATAACATGGCCAAGGAACTGTAGTTCTTCATAGGCAAAATGGCATTTTTCTTGCTTCAGTGTCAGCCCTGATGGCTTAATTGCGTCCAGTACCATCCGGAGCCTTTTCAGGTGGTCGCTAAAGTTGGAGGCGAAGACGACCACATCGTCCAGGTATACGAGACATATTTGCCACTTGAGATCTGCCAGTACTGTGTCCATTAGACGCTAGAAGGTTGCTGGAGTGGAACAAAGTTCAAATGGCATCACTTTGAACTCATACAATCCATCCAGCGTGATGAAGGCGGTCTTTTTAGGGTCTCTTTCATCAACCTGAATTTGCCAATACCCTGTCTTCAGGTCAATGGACGAGAAGTACCTTGCATCACTAGGATGATCTAGGGTATCGTCGATCCTTGGTAAAGGGTACACGTCCTTCTTGGTTACACTATTCAACCGTCGGTAATCGACGCAAAACCGAAGACTTCCGTTTTTATTTTTGACAAGGACGACTGGTGCCGCCCATGGGCTTTTCGATGGCTGAATTACATCGTCGTGTAACATTTCCTCAACTTGCTCTCGGATGGCCTGACGTTCACGTGCCGACACACGATAAGAGCTTTGATGGAGAGGGCGGATGTCTTCTTGTGTTATGATTATATGCTTTGCAAGAGAAGTGTGCCAGACCTGTGAAGAAGTGGCGAAACAGTCGTCATAACGTCAAAGGAGGTTCTGGAACAGTTGCTGCTTGCATTGAGGCAAGGAAGGGTTAATGTCGAATGACAGCTGCGAGTTGTGGGTCTGTGGGGTGATAGTCGCTGGATTCGAGAGGGCGAGGGTGTCACTGACTTCCGCGATTTCATCGAGAAAGGCAATGGTCGTGCCTTTGGCCAGGTGACGGTGTTCTTTGCTGAAATTTGTTAGCAGCACTGGGCCCTGTCCATTCCGGAAGTCTGCAATGCCTCTTGCGATTGCGATATCACGGCCAAGCAAAAGCTGTATGTTACCTTCGACGACGTCATGAGCAATTTCGACAGTACCTGTGGTTACGGGGATTAGGGTCGTTGATCAGTGTGGGATGCTCACGTCATTCTCGAGCACACGGAGGGCTGCGCGATTATGGGTTGCCGAGCATGAATTTATGGCTTCATCCGAGGAAAGTTTGATGGATCTGGACGCCAGGTCAATAACCGCGTGATGTTGAGTCAAAAAGTCCATGGGGAAAATGACGTCACGGGAGCCCTGTGGGAGCACCAAGAAAGTGGCAAGGTATGTGTGACCATCAAATGTCACCCTTGCAGTACATCGCCCCGATGGGGTGAGGAGGTGGCCTCCCGCTGTGCGGATCTGCGGGCCGTCCCAAGCCGTCTTAACCTTCTTCAGTTGTGCTGTCAATGGCCCGCTGATGACCGAGTAGTCAGCTCCTGTGTCAATCATGGCAGTTACTGGGTGGGCGTCGATAGATACTTCAAAATCGGTGGCACGTGGGCTGGAGTTGCGCGTTGGTTTTGGGTTTGGGTCACGGCTTCGTCTTGTTTCTCGTTTTGCTTCGTCTCGCGGCTTGGGTTGTTGTGCGTTGTCGTCGTCGTAGATGATGTGCTGTCGTCCTATATGGTCGTCGGTGGAGGGTCTTCAGCTTTTCCGCTTGAAGCAACCTCACCTCCAAAGGTTGCTGGTTTTAGTTTCCCCTACGGGGGCTTGGGGACCTTCTTCGTTCGTTGTTGCTGCGGTTCGGTGACGTGAAGCGTGGGGATGGCGGTGATGGAGAACGGCTGGACAAGTACTCTGTATGGCGCAAGTAGTCTTCGATTGCCGGAGGTCGTTGTCCAGGGCGTGGCCGTGGTGCCTGAGATGAGAAGCCATGCAGTCCCATCCGCCTGTGGGGGCAGTGTCGAAGAATGTGGCCGGCCTCACCGCAGTGAAAGCATAGGGGACGGTCGTCGGGAGTTCTCCAGGTGTCGCATTTTCTTTGGCTCGGGCGTCTCTCGTATGTAGGGTGGGCGGGTAAGGGCGGACGGCTACTTGGGGCTGCAGCGTACCGTCGAGGACTGGGCTCGTTTCGTCGGGGTGGCCTAGTGTTCACTGCAGTGGCGTAAGTCATTGCTTCGGCCTCTGTTCGAGTCGTCGCTGATGAAGAGCCAAGCGCCTGCTGGACTTCATCACGCACTATGTCCAAGAGAGATGCTCCTTGGGGGGGTGGGGGCTGGGGGGTAGGAGGTAGCAATCGGCGTAGTTCTTCCTTAACCACTTCTCGAATAGCTTCTCGCAGATCGTTGGTGGTTAGCCCACCTCGAATCGGTTCCGAGTAGAGCGAGCTGAGCTGGAACGGGCGGTTGTATTGCCGAGTCCGGGTGTCCAGGGTCCTTTCTATGGTGTGCGCTTCTTCAGTGAATTCGGCGACTGTTTTAGGAGGGTTCCTTATGAGACCGGCGAAAAGCGACTCCTTCACCCCTCGCATTAGGCATCCGACTTTTTGTCTTCGGTCATGTCTTGGTCCGCTCACCTAAAAAGACGTTTCATTTCTTCGACGTACACGTTTAGAGTCTCGTTGGGCTGTTGGGTCCTCGCTTCTAGCAGCAGCTGGGCCCTTTCTTTTCGCATGATGCTGGTGAAGGTCCTAAGCAACTCATTCTTCAAAAATTCCCAGGTGGTCAGTGTGGTCTCATGGTTTTCATACCATTATAGTGCCATCATTACCATCATCATTTCTTAATCACCGCGCCGCGCCTCTCGCGCAGCTGGTGCTAGCTCGAGCTGCGCGAGGATTAGAACGAGCTCAGGCACCTGGCGCGTCGGACGTGGGCAGCCACCGCGGCTCCTCTTCAGGCGTGGAATAAAGTGGCGAGATCAGCACGGCCCCGTCTGCCACCTTCGACGCCGTCTCACATCTCTCTTCTCTCGCCGCTACATTGGTGACCCGGAGAACACGCCCTTCGCCGAGCGGCCCGCTGCCATGTTCCCGCAACTCTGCCCGCCAGTGCCGCCGTTCCAATCGACCTACCCCAAGGTATGGTTCATGCAGCTCGATGCCGTTCTGGCGTTGAATGGCGTCACGGACCAGCCGCTGATGCACGCCATTCTTCAAGACGCCCTTCCGGTAGAGTTTCATCATCTCTCTGGCACTTCAACCTCCAGCCAGCAGCCTTACGATGACCTCGGCTCTGCTGTGCTTGCCAGCTATGGCCTCATCTACCACCCGCTGCCGTTCACCCGCGACTTACAGGTTTCGTCTGCGTCGCAGCGTGCGGTACCCTCCGGCCCGAAAGTCTTCACTGACCGGGACCTAACTTCCCCGACTACGTATCCTACAACATCTCGTCCGGCCGCTATCAACGCGAGTCCCGCGTACGAATGCCCATCCGACGAGGTTCAAAACATTCGTGCTGCACGCGACCAGTCAGCCACGAAATCCGACGAGCTTCTTCAATACGTTCCTGTAGCCAACGACCGGGTCGCCCCGATGTGAATTTTTTCGAAGTCCTCGGCCGATTGTCCCTCGGGCACTCTCGCCACCCGCATGTCTTCTCCGGCCTACACAGACCACAATTTCTCAGACATGTCAGACTCCACGACGGCTTCATCGCCGCATGCCCCGGAGTCTGCCAAGACTACGGATATCCTCACGCTCACTATTCGCCCCTTTGTCACGGAGACTTCAGCGTCGAAGATGTCCGAAGGCACCTCCCCACCCACCTCGACGCTCTCTGCGTCCTGCCAGCAGCGACCATCTTCAGCCCCGCAGTCTCCCGCAGCCGAAGTTAAAGTCATAAGCCGTCAACCACAGCCAAACTTCCGAGAGGCTGCGACTATGACTGACGCGGCTGAGGACGACGTACCTGGCGCGCCTATGGTACTGCTGACTACAAATGCCACACATTCTGTAGAGGTTGTCATCGATCATGCAGACTTGCACATCAACCCTCATGCGCGGAGAACCGATGTTCTTTCAGGTGTGCCACCCGGTCCTCCATCATAGCTCACGTCTTCTGAGCTTCACAACTATTCCCCAGAGCATTTGGCGCTGGATGCAGTCCGCCACACAGGCTCGTTGGTAACAACAGCGACGACGTGCGGTCCAACTGCATATCTGCCGCCCTTGATAGTATGCCAACGAAATCGTCACGTTCGGCATAGTACAGAGAGGCCCTTTTTCAAGCCTCTTGCTAAACAGTCATGTGTTGCAGCCTTGGCCTTCAAGACGGCGCAAACACCTACGACGTTTTCCCGACGCAAGGGTGAACCACTTGCCGTGCACATGACTAGCCGCAATGCACGGCGTTTCCGCATCCGTCGACTCGGCCACATGTCTCGGCATGCCGGTCGCAGTGCTACGCGGAGGCCGGTGTTTCATCGACAGAGACGTCCGCATCACCACGACCGCGACGCTGCTCCATGTCGACAGCATGCTCGGCACCCTGTGCGCTGTCCGAGACCCCGCTGTGGCTGTAAAACTTCAGTGCTCGGTCATCATGGGTGCGTTCCAATCTTTCACACTATTTCGCCCACATTGCCGGCGCGAGCTCTTCAGCGCCTGTCCACAGTTCCAGCTGTGGGCACGTTTGTCAGCAGCGTCTACTCGAAACGGCGGGTGCGCATTCGAATGGTCCCGCCGCGTAATTGTGGGATGGACGTGTCTATGAACACAGCGACCCGGCACTTCCTTCTTCGTCCCTTGCGCTTCTCCCAGAGTCGCCCACCGGAGACACACTGCCTACACACTGCCTACTGATGGCCCATAAACTTTGACAACCTGGACTTGCCAAATGAACACTTTATGGATTGCCGTTCATGTATATAGTATTTGTCACTCTCTTTCTTTTTTCATATGCCTTCAAATTGCGCAAAGCGCTAGGAGGGGAGCCCTGTAGTGCCATCATCACCATCATCATTTCTCAATCACCGCGCCGCGCCTCTCGCGCAGCTGGTGCTAGCTCTAACTGCGCGAGGATTAGAACGAGCTCAGGCAGCTGGCGCGTCGGACATGGACAGCCACCACGGCTCCTCTTCAGGCGTGGAATAAAGTGGCGAGATCAGCACGGCCCCGTCTGCTGCCTTCAACGCCGTCTCACGTCTCTCTTCTCTCGCCGCTACACCATGTCTCTCTTCTCTCGCCGCTACACCGCCCTCTACATTGCGCGAAAAGCATCCCAATACTCACTCAAATAAATTAGGCGGGCGTATCTATGAATTGAGCCTAGAAGCGTCATAAAGCGTGAGCAGATGTCGCCCTTTAGAACGAGCGCGAAACGGATATTAAACTTGCCAGACCCCGCCGGTAAACTGTTGCTGCTCCCCAGTCCACTTGGTTTTTTTTCCCTTTAAGTTGTGAATTGTAAAAAAAAATAGCACTAGTGCCAATAACATAGTGGCAATCGTTACAGGGCGCAGTTGCTTGTGTTTAATAAATGTGCAATTTTTAGTAGCAACTGTAGATCTTGTCTATGTTGTGTACACGACAAACATAACTCAAGTTGAACCTTAAGTTTGTACGCCAACTAAGTATTTAACACGCAACCACCGTCATGTTGGTGTGGCGCAGTGGTTAGCGTCTTCGAATGGAAATCCGCAGGTTGCACGTTCGATCCTCCGTGGCGCCTAGTTTTTTTTTTTTTACGGGACGGGTGTTTTTTATACCGTTTTTATAGAATTCTTTTTTATTTTTGTGGCAGCTCGTCACGGTGATTCTGACGTCATTTTGCGCTCAAGTGTTGCCGGCACTGCAGCACCCACCATACCCACCATGCGCCATGGTGGGTGTTTCCCACCATTCACCCACTACATTAATCCACTATAATGGTGGGTGGTGGTTTCCACCATGCCCACCATTCGTTTTTTTTCCGATAGGGATCGCAGCTTCATTTCTTCATCCCACCTGTTTATGGTAGCCACGCGCTCGAATTGGTCGAGCCATTCTTCTGGGTCTTCAGCGGCATAACCATGGAAAGTTGGGGGAACCCGCGGCTGCTGCAGCATGACAGGGCTAGGTGGTTGCGGGGTGCTCATGGTGGCTGTGGAAGCGTCCTTTCGTGGTCGCGTGGGGTCTGGTAGCGGTCCCAACTCAGGTGGCAGGTTTCGGAGGCGGCGACTGCTTCGAGTATCTGTGTCTTCAGCGTCCTCGTTCTCTGCAGTAGCTGTTTTAAGGTCGTTTTTGTGCATACCCCGCACCTCCACCAGATGTCACGTAAGAGTGAGGGTAGCCCGAAGACAGGAGACCGGGAGGTTAGTAGAAATAGAAGGAGATCCGTTTATTTGGCGGACTTGCGCTCACTAAAGGAAAACAGACACACCGGCTTAGCGGGAGGCGAACAGCGCGTTCGACGGCCGTCGGGTAACAGAAATGTCCCACTGGAACGCAAAGCGTGTTCGACGGCCGTCGGGTAATAGAAATGTCCCACTGGAACGCAAGGCGCGTTCGGCGGCCGTCGGGTAACAGAAATGTTCCACTGGAACGCAAGGCGCGTTCACGATCCGAGATACAGACGCCGTAGCGTCTGGCGCTATCTCGTTATCAACGAATGGTCGACGTGCGGGCCATGATCTTCGCAGATGAGTCGCGGTGCATCCTGGACCATGATAAGGCCACGTGCTGGCGGTATCGGCGTGCGCAACACTATCCACAATACGCCTCGCGGCAATATCAAGACTTCACGAACTTATTCATTCAAAGATATTACGTTCTAAAATATACACAATAAGAATACAAGGAAAGGAACCGGGAACAAAAGTTACGCGAATCAGGAGCCACAGGATTTGAACCCATGAATCGATTTCAGTGGACGTTGTATTGAAGGAGCATGGACGTGAAATTTCAAAATCGAGATATGCCCTAGATTAAGTGTGTAAATCCTCTTGGCCAAATTTGAATGACGTTCATTGCGTGCAAGTTATGTTATTTCAACGGCAAACAGCGTAAGGGGGGCCTAATGAAAAATGAAGTGCCCCTGCGATATCGACACTATAGTGCTACGTGGTCGGCCTGCTACATTTCACGCATACCACACTTAGTGACGCGCTATTAGCCATGACGTCGACAATTCGAGTGTTCGTTTTCTGACATCGATTGGCGCCGAAGCGGGGAAACACCCTCGCTCGTCATGTTTCATTTTCGTCACATTGCTGTGAATATTTTCCTGAAATTACCAAGATGAAAACCACCTATAAAATATCGGTGAAAGTAAAGAGCGTGATTCAGCGTGCACTCGTCAGTCAGGGAATTGGGGA
The DNA here is from genome assembly GCF_043290135.1 of Rhipicephalus microplus. Taxonomy (NCBI): domain Eukaryota; kingdom Metazoa; phylum Arthropoda; class Arachnida; order Ixodida; family Ixodidae; genus Rhipicephalus; species Rhipicephalus microplus. Next base: position 481,582,890 of record NC_134710.1, read on the forward strand.
ACCGTTGGGAGTTACAGTCGTCTGATTTGAAGCGCGGAAAAAGCGCAATGAGGGTGTCTTTTCAATACTCGTATGCTACACGCCTACACGACCACACGCTATTGAAGGGGAATAGCGTATAGACAGATATCACCGCGAACAAGTAGCACCAAGCACCGTTAACAGTAAATAATCTTTGCGTTCACGTAATACCAGGTTACGGCCACCGTCCCATTGCGAGGATGGATAGGTGGGACCATCTGGAGGCGTAAAGAAGATCATGGCAGAAGGGAACGTATTCTATAACTCCGCTGGTGCGTTTCCCCTATACCGTTATTTCGAGATCAAGCGGAGTCACCACCTGGCGGCAACTGCCTGAAGCGCGCAAGTTTGGATTGCTCAATGCGTCGTCAGCTAGCCACGTCGTGTTTTTTATGTGCGCGTACGTCATGCACGTTCTCAAAGGGTGGTTTTTTTGGTCTTGTCAGCACGAGTGCAACTGTCTGTACGTGCGCCTGAAACAACGTACGGAAGACTTTCATCTTGGTCGGCTGCTGATGCATTGTAATAAGATCGGTGAGTGCAACTATTCAGAGCGCTGTTTATTTTCGTCGTACCCGCCAATAAACAGAATTATTTCAGTGTGGGTGCTGCTTTCTGCTTTAAGCACATATAAAACAATCTTGAAATCCTTTCAAACATTAGGACTATCAAACGGTGCGTGAACTTAGCGTTTAGCCACTCGATTGTTAAAAAAAATGCCACCCTTCCCAGAAGGGAATCCTAAGGAAATGCGAATACATTGCGTAGCGTCCATAACGGCGCTGCCCACGTTAGAACCCAGCGTTAAAAAAATGTTTTTTTTCCTTACATTGTGCAGCCAATAGGGCCATTCGCCGCTCTAGTAGTTCGCCAGCTCCAGAAGCTAGCCAGCAAGGTTAAACGTACTATTAGGTGGTCAAAACAAATAGCGTTCTCGGCTAGGCGTTGAAGTTTTGCAGCGGGGTCTGGAGCACACATTTGCGGATGTTTTTAAGAGGTGCCCAGCCAGCGAATGGTGGTGGTGGTAGTGGTTAGAAGATGAGAAAAGGCACCTAATTTCTGCAACCCGGTCGGATTCACGGCGCAGTGCCTGGCGAATGGCCAAGAGCGAGGCTCGAGCGGACGGGAAAGTGGTGCGCAAGGAGGAGAGAGAGTGAACAGCGAGAGTAGGAGCGGCGATGCACTGCACCTACCCTCTAATACGTTCTCTCGACCAGGTTGCAGAAATCAGGTGCCTTTTCTCATCATCTAACCACTACCACCGCGTGCTCCGGTTGGTAGGGGTGAGGATAAGCGCGTGCGCTCACAGGTGTTGCTGAGAGCTGCCGACGCCAAAGCGTGACTTGAGGGGGAGGAGGGGGTTAGGATTGCTAGAGATGCGCGCGCCCGCCGCGGTTGCTATGAGAGAGGGTGGTGGATGGATTCCGACGTATGCCTAAGCCCGACTAAGAAATGCGTTCGCATTCAAAACGAGGCTCTAGTCCACGCCCTTTCGCGCTGTTAGTAGATGTATTGACGCGTTGATCACATGCAAGGGGATGAGGCTTTCGTCGGCAAACACGGTGGCTATGCTAGTGCACCCCAGCTACGGTGCCTGGCTGTACACACCGAGGTTCACTCTCCAAACAATCCCCATTCATTGGAAGAAGCCAAATAGAAAGAAAGAAAAAGTCAGGCGGAGTAGGAAGACTATACAATAAACACATTTCACTGAGGCAGCCAAGGCTTTAATTAGAGTAAGAATTGTGCGAAGAGTAAGCTATCATGATGGCGATGCAAAGTGGAAGTTTCTTGCACTGGTGAATCGTTTTGGGGAAGAACACCATCCTAAAGAAATTCATTCTGCATCTTATCTTTTTGAATTTAAAGTCATTATCAAGACGTTGTGATATGCAGTCAAGAATGTGCCACTCCGGGTTTAAAGAAATTTCAATCCTAGGTATTGCCTTCACTGTTGCAGTGGCTCCCAGTCAAGAAACACTGAAGTTGAGGAATAAATGGCACGAAAAATTCTCACAGTAAAACTCAAAATCTGTTAAACCCTTTGATTTCCCACCTGCTGCCAAGGATTCCTACCACAACAAGCACATAAAGTAATGGTGTACAGTTAGTTTCGAGGGGCTGTAGGGCACCCAACATTTTATATATTCTGTGTTAGGCGGGTTAATTCTTTTGAATTTACAAATAAGGTGGCAAAACGTGAGCATGTTTGATCGGGCACTTGTTTTATAATTGAATATTTTATGAACACGCGGGCAGCCTGGGAGTCGGGAAACTGGCACACGCGCGATCTCTGACGTAAAAAGCAGCTAGCTGTGCGAGCGTCTGTATTCGGGCGAACAATATTGTTACGGGTTCAGCTCTGTGTGAAATCAAGATATCTGAGCTTTCTTAAACTTGACACCAGAAATGAATTATTTGCAACAGCCGAAACATTCGTAGTAGATGGCAGTTTCACTCAATCCACGTCACTCGCGCCTGGCGGTCACCGGCAGCTGGCGGGATTTACAGTCAGCGACTTGTATAGGACTGTATTGCTCTTAAATATTCTTCTACGCCGCCCTTTTCATACATTTATTAGCATAAAAACTGTATTTCTCTCTTTTGCTGAAAAGCACAAACCGTTGAAGGACCATACCGTTGTCCCTTAATACAAGAGCACCTTTTAGCAGTAACATATTTTTAGCATTTCTTAATATCTTTATATTTTTAGCACGCGAGAAGGTCATAGAATTCCGACTCGTGGAATTCCTTTCTACTCTGTATGTAGCGATGGCCATTTTAAGTTATTCTGTCGTGCTCACAAACCTGCATGAACATAGCGTATGAGCGTGTTTGTTCTTGTATGTTGTTGCTCTGCAGCGCCGTTTAGAAAAATCCTGGGCCATTTGTTGGGGTTATGTTTCAAAAGCTTATTTATGTTGCTATAAGCGCTAAAATTGCAGACTTGACGAGCCATCTTGAGAAAACAGAAAATAGAATATCAAATTCCGAAGCTCACCTGGCCAAAGTAGAAGAGAAGGTGGAGCCATCATACCACGCATCTAAGGCAGCTGGCCATTTATGGTCGGCTATGTCCAAAAGTCAGTAGACTAAAGAGTCAGCATAAGTTAAGATAGTTGACTTAGAAAATTGTATCAGGAGGTATAAATTGATAGTTTTCTGGCGACCAAGCGTTCCAAGTGAGTCTGAAGCAATGTTGTGTGAAAAAGCTAACAACGAAATTTTTGCACAAAAGCTTGGCGTGAACTGCACTTCTGTTGGTGGCATTCATAGGCTTGGTAAATTTCGGGCGAACTGACCAATCGTTTTGTTCTTTCAAGACTACAGAAAAAAAGAAGCAGTGCAGCGTGGCACATCAAAGCTGGGAGGTACAAAGATATATTTACAAAATGATTACTGCGCAGACACGCTCTGTAAACGTAAGCTTCTCTGGACTAGTGCTAAAGATGACAAAGACGAAGGCAAAATAATAGGTTTGGTGCATGATAAGCTGCGCATCCAAGACCATTTGTACGCATGGGACGATGCTAATATCATACGCACGTCAATATAAAACAAAACAAAAAGACCCTACTGTCCCCGAGCTTGCAATAGAAGATGCAACAGCAACGCCTCATCTCGCGCAATGCTAGAAGCGTGGTAAATGAAACGGATGCACTTGAATCTTTATCACTCTTATACGACCCACATTTCGGTGCTGTCCGTGAAACTTGGCTTCATGCTAACATTCGCGATGATGAAATTACACCACCAGGGTACTGCTTGTATCAGCGCGAGAGAGGTTCTCGAAGAGGAGGCACGGCTGTTATTGCAAAACATTCTGAGCACAAAACCATCGGAGATCAAAATTTTGACCATGAAAGTTTGTTGCTAAGCGTGTGTTTTTGTGGAATTCAATTTTTTCTTTGTGCAGTATACCACCCGTCTGACTCAAATGATGTTTACTTGCAGAAACTGCATGAACATACCTAGCCTATGTGATAAAAATATAATCTTGAAAGGTTATTTTAACCTTCCTGAATATATTGAGAACAATTAAACAATAGATATTCCGAAAGTATTGATGTTCCAGTGAATAGGATCTGTCGTTTAAATTCAGAGCAGATGGTGCGTCAGTGCAAACGTGGTAAATCCATCTTAGATCGACTATTTAAAACAGAATTATATAACGTCGCTACGGTATCAGTGGAGCCAGGAATTCAGGCCACGATGTTGTATTTTTTGTTAGCAGCTAACAAGAAACAGGCTGAAGCCAGCAAAAAAAATTTTAGTGTTTTATAATTTTCAAAACGCTGATGACGTTTCAGTAATAGATTACCTAGATGTATATTTTGACTTTCCAATTGACAATATTGAGATTTCATGAATAAGGTTTTGAGATGCAAAAAAACGCTTCCTATACAAAATTTACGCCTACCGAAATTACTAAATACAACTTATAAATCCTTAGATAACTAGAGATATAATTCACACAAATTGTAAAAATAAACGGCTCTGCAAGCCGAGAAAAATTGGCAGATTCCACGTACTGTGGGAATCGGTGATATGCGGAACCCGAAATGAAAGAGGTTGAACTGTCACATTCAAATCAGCACAACGCTACTGGGCGGACGTAAATTTTGCCATCCATGACTTCTATGTCATGATTATTATGTTGGCGCCTGGCGCTTGTGCTCAGTCGTCAATTCAGATCAAGTAATACAAAATTTTGTACATAAGAAGCAAGCAAAGCGGCCTCGAGCACACTGTTAGCGTAGCGTGTAGTCATACTTTACGTGATACGCATGCCATGGCTATCATGTTTAAACGTGTAATTTATATTCCTCATCAATTCGCGTCATGTAATACAAAATTTGGTGTATGTGAAGCCAGCAAAACAACCGCGAGCGCATCAAGAGCATGGCATGTACTCACGTTCTTACATGACACGCATTTTATTATTTACTTGTCTGGACGTGTCATTTACTTTTGTTGTCTGTACGCGTCACGTAATACCAAATTCGGTGATATGTGAAGTTAGCGAAACGACAGCAAGCGCATCGTGAGCGTGGAATGTAGTCATGTTCTTATATGACACGCATGTCATGATTATCACGTTAGCACCAGTCATATATTTTCGTCATAAATTCTTGTCACGTAATCCCAAATTCGGTGTATGTGACTAGCGAAACGACCATGAGCTCATCATGAGCGTGGAAGGTAGTCATGTGCTTACGTGATATGCAGTTCATGATTTCCACGTGAGGGCCTGTCACTTAGGTTCGCCATGCAGTCATGTCATACCATACCACTTTTGCGATTTATTATGTGAACTAAACCAACGCAAGAGAAGCAAGACCATAACATGTAATTGATGCCATTCATAACATACATATCATAATTTTCTTGTTAGGAATCGTCATTTGTGCTCATCTTTCAGTCATTTTATGCCATACTAATTTTGGTATAGTTTCCATTATCCAAATGGCAGGATAGCTAAAAGTCGTAGGGAGCTATTAGATAGATAGATAGATAGATAGATAAATAGATAGATAGATAGATAGATAGATAGATAGATAGATAGATAGATAGATAGATAGATAGATAGATAGATAGATAGATAGATAGATAGAGAGATAGATATGCTCAAAGTTGCCGCAGTTCGCTAAGAAGTGCTTCACATTTAAAAGTGTCATGCTGTCTTTATTTTGAACTGAGACACAGTCAATTATTAATCTGAGAGTCCCGAAATGCTTCCTTCAACATTTAGCTTTCCTAGTTCATTAGGTGCGACAACCAAAAGTTGTGGTGGTTCCAAAAGAAAGTAGACAGGATGTTTCTAAAATAAAACAAATGGTGATGAGATACCAACTGATGCCTGGCAGATCTCAGGGCGTTTGAATCATTGCTTCAAAAATGTTTTTTATAAGCGATAAATATGTACTCAGGTAGCTCTGAATAAGAGTGTCGCATGGAGGCTTGGTGTAGATGTGCTTAATGTTAGTCCAAAAAAAAAAAAACGTTAGGACCGGATGGTATCACTAATGCTTTGATATATCTCTACACAGAGCAGGCATCTCATTTTCTGACATATATTTTAATTCTGACAATTGCTAAAGGCAAAACTACTTGCGACTGCCGTTTATCACGCACCACTCCCATTCACAACAAGGGTGATCGTTTCTCTGTGAATAAATATCATCCCATATTTCTTACAAGCACATGTAAGTTTTTGGAGCATGTCTTTTCAAAGTACTTTATCGAATTTCTTGAAAAGCGCAATGTATTATCGCCATTCAGGCATGGTTTTATAAAGAACCTGTCTACAGTTACACAGCTTGTGACAAAAGTACATAGTTTTTCACATATCCTTGATATAAATCAAGGCATCAACCTGGGAGCTGGTCAGGTTGATGCCTTGTTTCTGGACTTATTGAAGGCATTTGATAAAGTGCCTCATAGGAAGCCATTACGGAAGCTAGAATATTTTGGTGTCCCTTCAAACGTTAATAAATATTCCGAAAAGTTAATTCGAGCGCGAAAACTTGACACGATCACTCACACATGCACACACCCATGCATCAAACACACAGCGCTCACTTCCAACTGATTTATTCATAGCTCAAGTTTTCGCGCTCGAATTAACTTTTCGGAATGCTCTACCAACTAGCCCAACAACAAGTTCTCTTAGTTAATAAATATATTGGAGCCTTTCGAGACAGGCAGAAGTCTCGAAAGATTTCCCCTAGAACTGTGTCCGATTGGAATGCTCTGCCCTCCACTGTTGTTCATGCCAATTATTTTGTATGCGAACTGGCAAATCCGCATTATGTATCATGATTGTACTTGACATTTTTCTTGTGTTCCTATTTTTATTGTTTTTATTTTTTTTTGCTGTGATTGCGAAGTTTTGTTCTTTCTTTATTGTGATTCTGCGATTGATGTACAACCCCTCCTGCATCAACCACGCGGTGGTCTGCAGTATTGATAGCTAAATAAATAAATAAGTTACATGGCGATGACAAGATAATTGCGCAATAAACTCCTAAATAATTATGTTGGATCACTTGAGCAGTCTGTATGCATTACAGTATGCAAATCATGGCGGCTCTTTTTCTAGCAGTATAATGTGTGTTTTTGAAAATATATCTTTTTTGTTAGACTTTGCATTAATGCAATGAAGCACTCATATCACTTTTAACTACATGTGCATAAGCTGTATGTTATCTTATCATGTGAGGTAAAAAGATAGACGAAAAGAGGATATAATAGCATTGGAGAGTGGTAAAACATTGGTATATATCTTTACGGCTGTTTACTGCACGATGTTAAGACGATTGTCTTATGCATCCTTTTCGTGCAGTGCTTGGCGATGTGGCTCCAGTAAGTGTGAAGTACTGCATGACGGGTGTGCCACAGGAGCTCACTGCGTCCAACATCGCTGTCATGTGAGTTTTCTCTTTGTAATTTTCACAAAACGAACTGTATCGACCAGGACCCAGCTGAAGCCGACTTAATTGAATTGCTCAAGGACAAAGATGTTTATTACGATCGCGATAAGGTAGTAGAATGCATTGCATTAGAATAATTCTACCGGTGCATCGAGAAAAACTTCAAGCTTTGACTGCAGGAGAAGCTTGGTGAAGTACAAAGAAACAAGGCAGCAGAGTTACCCGGCTGGTATTATACTCGCGGAAGGTTGCATTGCAGAGCAGTTCACGTTAAAAAGAATGAAAAAAGAGAGCTTTTTAAAGAAACTTGAAGAACAGAAAGCCACTTCGCACCACAATTTCAGAAAGGACCCGCCTCTTACGAAAGACAGTGCAGAGGAAGGGCAAACGGAAGCGCAGAAATCGAGTGAGGTTTCCAAACAGCGCACTGATACCACGCGGACATTTTAGTCACGGAAGGCGCTAATCTTCTATAACTGCAAAAAGGAAGGGCACCTCGCGGTAAACTGTAAACAAAAGTTTTCATTCGCAACAATTCGAGAATCGGAAAAGAAAATGCGGCTGCTAGAGCAGTATCTGCAGAAAATTAGTCTGAATGGGAAAGCGTGTCAAGCACTTCGAGACTCAGTGGCAACCATGGACGTTGTTCATCCTTCGTTAGTGTCTGCGGACGATTTTACAGGAAAATGCTCGTGGATATGTCAAGTCGCTGAGGAGCAGAGTGATTGCTTACCAGTCGCTACGGTTGTCATTGAAGGCGCGTTCGGTAAGCTTCACACCAAAGCGGCTTTGTCTGCCACGCTTACCGATCGTTTTCATTACCTTTTTTTTAACAACTCTGAGCAGTTTCTCAAAGAGCAGGCTGAATCGTTCTTTGCAAACTTGGGGTACATGGTCTCAAAGAGCAGGCTCAATCGTTCTTCGCAAACTTAGGGTACATGGCTCTCACGCTATTGCAAGCGCGAAAGTTTTCGCAGGAACTTGATCTTGTTCAATGTAGTGAAAAACCGCCTGCAAAAGCGGCCGAGATGCGTGACCCTGCGGCAAGGCGATGGTGCCTCGGACAGGAAATAATCTAGATGAGTCACTGGAGCAGTCACTCGAGCGGCCCGTCGCAGAATCCGTCTCTGTCGGTGAAGGAGACGACATGGCGCCATTGACTGAGAGTGAGAAGGATGCAGTACTCTCGCCTGTATCGGAAAGATGGAGAGAGCTGTTTGAGGTTGATCGGAAAACGCTCATCCGAGAGCTACGTGAGGACCTGTCAATTAAAGCGCTAATATAAAACGTAAAGTTGGGAACAAAGAAAACGAATGTTTCAATTTTTGAGAAGGCATGGCTCCTGTATCTCCTGTATGACAAAGCAGGGCTCCTGTATTTGTGAAGCTACACAAATGTGCAAGGTCGCAAGTATGAACAGCTCTTGGTGCCACAAATGTTTTGTCGCCAACTACTGGAACTGGCGCATGAAAACACGTGGGCAGAACGTCTCGGCATAAAAAAGACCAAGAGTAGAATTTCCCTTGAGTTTTATTGGCCGAATGGGTGAAAGGATTCGAATACTTTGTACGCTCAAGCGGCACTTGTCAGAGAGTGAAAATCCATGACAAGTGGAAGGCACCCGTGAAGGTTCTGCCAATTGTCACAGAACCTTTTCGGCGCCTAGTAATTCACATCGTCGGGCCATTGCCAGACTCAAGGCAAAGTTGTCGGTACATCCTGACAGCGCTCTGTGTAGCCAGAAAATTTCCAGAAGCGATACCACTTAAGGAGCTCGATTTTCCTCATGCCGTGGATGCTCGGCTTTCTATATTCGCACGCGTCAGATTTCTTTCTGAAATTCATTGCGACAATAGGAATGTTTTCACCAACTGCTTTACCTCTACCTTTTTGGATAATTGCGCAACGAAAAAGGTGCAGAGCTCGATTCATCACGCTCAATCTAATCCGGTAGAGCGTATGCATTGCGTTCTGAAACGGTGCTGAGAGCTCTTTGCTACGAACACAAATGCGACTAGGAAGCGTGTAATCATCCCGCTACGTTCGCTTTGAGATCAGCTCCTCATGAGAGCACTGGCTTTAGCTGCAGAGCTTGTGTAAGACAGGAGTTTGAGAACACCAATGCGACTGCTACGCGAGTCCTGGGAGGTATTCGATGAAGACCCTAATGTAGTTGCATATGTTCTAGACCTCCTTCAGAGGTTTCAAAAAGTACAAGATCTTGTGGAAAGCTACATGAAGGCTACAGAAGAGTTGTCGAAGGAGTACCGCGACAAATTTGCGAAGAAACGCACCTTTGAAATGGGTAGTCAGGTAATGCTGCTGCGGCTGTCCAAAAAGAACAAGCTTGAGGTTTATTGGGAAGAACCCGCCAAACTAATATCGAAGGTTTCTGATACTAATTATAAATTGAATTTAGGAAGGCTGCCGAACAAAATTTACCACAGTAACTTGACGAAACTATAAGTTCAAGGTTAGGTGGACGTAAATCTGCTTTTGAATGATTCAGAAGAAGCAGGAGCACAAGTTTGATTTCTAGTGATGTAATAGAAACGAGATCAGATGAAATCTTGGAGCAGTTGAACCTGGAGCCTAGATTAAGTAAAGTCCAGTAGGAGAACTTGAGGAGGATCGTTTTTGAGTTTAAATACGTGTTTTTGGACCGTCCTGGAAACACGACGGTGATTGAACACTATGTCGATCTAACTTGTGAGGATCCAATTTGTAGCAAGCCATATCGATGTTCTCTTGTGAAAAAGCACATTATGAAAGAGGAGATCAATGAAATGCTGTAGTTGAGAGTCATGGTACACAGGGAGAGTGACTATATAGCTCCTTTAATATTGTTTCAAGTGCCGGGAAAAGATTCGAGGCCATGCATTGATTATCGGCGTCTTAACACCATTACTCAAGACCAAACTTGCCGACACCAAATTTAGAGGATATGATGCAAGCTGTATCACAGTGTACTTATATTTCCACGTTAGACCTTGTGCGAGGGTATTGACATGTCCCTCTTACGGAGTGCGCTAGCCGCTATGCCACATTAGTTTTTTCATTCGGAACGTATCGTCCACTTAAGCTGAGCTCTAGTTTGAAAAATGCGTCCTTTTGTTTTTCAGGCTTAATGAACCACGTTCTAATGACCTCTCCGAGTTCGTTCTGTCGTATCATGAAGATGTCGCCATCTTCTCGAATAGCTTAGAAGAACATGTAGAACATTTACGAGTCGTGCTCAACAGGTTGAAACAAGCTGGTCTTGCCGCGAAACCGACTAAACGTCACCTAGGCTGCGGCAAGGTGTCTTACCTGAGACACGTTGTGGGGCGTGAGCGGTGTTGACCTTAAAACATTGAGGCAGCCGCCGTCATGAACTATCCACGACCAACCACAAAATCTGATATGAAGGCTTTCTAAGGCCTAGATAGATACCATCAGCCTTCCCTTCAAAACTACTTTAACATTGCCAGCCCACTAACTGACGCACTTCGAAAGTCCGAGCCGGTTAAAGTGGTGTAGGACTCGGAAAAAGGGAATGCATTTTGCAAGCTGAAACAAACCCAAAACGAAAAACCCGTTCTCATGACACCCAACTTTTCTAAGGGTTTTGCCATTAGGTACAGTGCGAGTGATGGCAGCATAGGAGTCATAAAATGCCCGGAAGACAGCACTGGTAACGAAAGGCCAGTTTTGTATTTAGGTCGAAAACTTAGCTGCAGGGAACAGGCATACAGTACCTCTGAAAAGGAAGGCGTTTGCCTCGTTTGGGTCGTTCAAAAGCTAGCTTGTTAAGTCCCCGTTTCAAGGTTTGTGGTCGAAATGAACCACTGTCCTCTAAGCAGCCTAAATAACATGTCACCTAAATGTGGCCTTTTACTCCAATTATACTCCAACCGAATAGCTTAGATGTTCGCTACAAAAAAAGGAGAGCTAAACGCTAATGCAGACGAATTGAGCCATGCGTTTTAGTTAGTACCTTCTCCACCTTTCGGTATTTCGCTGGCGAGTCAGGGCAAAATTTTGTCCTCATCACAGCCTTTGCTGAGCACTCTCGTCCACAGTGATCTCAAAGGGCCAACTTGATGTTGTATTCTATTTCATTACGTTGTTGTACGTGTGAAAATTTGAGTTCTCATTTTAAGAGTCTTGTGTCCCACATGTACCTCTTTATGTAGAGGGAACGAAATCCTGATGGACACGCAGCTAGGTATATGTTGTACTAACATTTCTTTGGTGTTCTGTCGGGTAACCGAGGGCACTTGCTTGTGTCGTGCGTTGTCTGTAGTCGAACCGTGCTTGACAAGTTGCAGAACCATCGACAAGTGCTGAGACCGAAAATGGTGAGAAGAGATGAGTGAAGCTAGTCGACAGGTTTTGGCGACAAGCCAGAGGAGCTGGGATTCATCCTCAAAACTTGAATGTGTTCACGAAACTGTGCCTGGAGCTACATCTTCCCCATGGCCCTGAAGGCGAACCTGGAGGGACCTGGCGAATGAGCGTGCCCGACATTCGATCCACTTGGAAGCAGCTCGTCTTTCCGGCGCATTTCCTGATGGTGGTGGGGGAGCTGTTACGCCTGGGAGTCTAGACCGAACGTCATTGCCTCTTCTCTGCAAAAGCAATCTGTGTGAAGGCCAGCGATCGAGCTCACCTGATGCCATCACCTCAACGACGTCATCTAACCCAGCGGCGCCGGTGTGTTTTATGCAACGCACGGCTAGCTCCCTCAACCCACGGGTCCGATAGCAGCCCGACGATGCTATCGGCGCCATTCACTCTGGTGAGTCTTATGTAACGCGTGGCCACATCACTCGTCCATGGGTGCACCCAGTGGTGGTTCTTGACCGGAGGATTCTGATATCACGGCCAGTGGCGGTTCTGATTGGACGTTGCTGACGTGAGGGTGACCACAGGGCCTATAAAAAACCAAGCGGCGCGTCGCCAAGCAGCCGACCTTTGTGTCAAAAAGAAGAGGACAGAGTTAGAGCGTCCGAAGACATCTCGGCTCTTCGTATCACTAAGCTGTCGGCCCGAGTGGCGAATGTGTAACGCCTCTATTTTTATGCTGTAGATAAATGTTGTCTTAACTCACCGCCGTCTTGTCCGCTCGTCTATCAGATCTGCGCAGAAGCAGCCGCGAGCTGAGAAACGCGTTACCGAACAACCTTGCCAGCCCGTGCCATCGGCGCACTACGCAACAGTGTCGGCGTTGGTGGGAGTCGTAACACCATTGTGCCCTCCCGAATTACGTGTCTGGTAAGTTCGCGCAAAGGACAGACCATCATGTTCTGTGAAGGCGGCCTTTTCTAAACGCGAGTGACAAGGAGGAAGGAGGTGACGCCTTTGAGAGTGAGCCCTACACGAGCTGGTCAGGCCACCTCACTACTGATGGGTCATGACGAACGCGCACTGCCGTGCGAAGCTCTGAGGACCGCCAAACAATGCATGGTGTATAAAGCTGCTTGCGCTTAGCAGATGTGAGAATGTACGCGTGGTGACCTAGTGGTTAGCACCGCACGCTGTGGATTCATAGTTCTCTTGTTCGGCATCATAATATTTCGTTCTCGTTTTTACAGCGAAGCTTGAGTACCTGGCGAAGCGAAAACCCGTCCAGCAGTGTTGTCACGAGCCATTGGCTGTGTTATAAGTTGCGTCGTTCGCAGCATCGTACCCAAACACGCGCTCCATTGGGTGTGTTGTGAGTGACGTAAGTCGTCCATTCCGCCGCAGCTGTGGCACCGAGCAGGTGATAGTTACTCCGGAAACCTTCCACATGGGTATTCCACGGACAACGCTAAAAGAGTGCCTACAGTGGAAACGTCATAAAGCTCGCGTACGACGGGCCTGTGATGCAGTCCAGGCACAAAAAACGTCAGGCCCTCACGGAAGGCGCAGCACAGTCAGAGGTCACAGCAAAAGCTGGAAGAGCGGCCTTTCAGAGCCTATTCTAAACATATTTGGGTAACTGCTGCAAGCCCACTTGCCAAGTACCCAATATGGCATTGATAAGAATAATTTCTGGGTAGTAGGTGGAAATTCACTATGCTATCTTTCATCATTCTTCTGAGAAGCGTGGTATCCACTAAACGCCTGCAACAAATTTTGTGCCAATTGTTCATACAGTGGCTGACGACGATGAGGAATGATGAGTGAAGTGGGTGTGCGCCACAGCTAATAGGTGACCAATAACAAGCTTTTGTATTGGGTTTGAGCACTGGACGACCAGCTCGTAACGCTATTCGCATCGTGCGACGACTGGTCCATATTTTGCTTTTTAATAATAAATGATTCCTTACTCATATTAGCGCAATTGCTTTCCCGACATCAAGCCTACTTAAGAGAAGTTTGCGAACAACTCCTAAGCACCAGCGTCACTCAGTGGTAGAAAATTGGGCTGGCACGTAGCGGACTCGTGTTCGAGTCCCACTGTATGCTTGGTACTAGGTTTCTTTTCTTATTTCTCGCGACAGTGGTTACGGACACCGGCGGCGTCAGACAACTACAGCAACGCGCGTGACGCGAGTTTGATCTCATAACAGCTTTCGCTGTAAAACAGGCCCGGGAGACAGAGTGCCGGCAGAAACTGTGTACCAATGATCAAGCAGCCTTCCAAGCCGCGCTAAATTTTGAACGGGAATGCAAGCACTGGTCACGGACGGATTCTACAAACCATGCCCCTGAGTTAGCTCGTGATGTTAAACGCTTGTAACAACGCGGCGTCAAGGTGATGATTGCGGGAGCGCATTCGCCCGATTTCGGTGGGAGTTTTTTTGGAGGCACATTGGCGTCGGCTTCGATGTCTGTGACCGCCTGTCGTTCGAGAAAAACCACTGTGAATGAAGCATTGCGGAACGCATTTAGCCAGCTATCATATTCCTCCATGACCGTGATCATGCGAGCCACAATGTGTAGTTGGTGAAATGGAAACTGTGAAAAGCCAAGTCATACCTGATTAAGAAGCACGAAGGATCTAACCAATAAATATAAAAGGCTTCAGTGCCACGTCGGGCTGTACATACTGCTAAACACCGGGGCCACACTTTTCAGCTTTCGATGGTTAGCCATCTACACGGAGTGCTTTGGCGGTGACTTTTTTTTCTTTCCACTTGTTAGTTGATCCTTCACAACGAACGATACTAACATCACAGGACCAGCGCAAACAAATACCTGTCACTGATCGACACTTGAAGCACGCTGCTGAAACACGGAGAAAGACGCCAACAAGGAACGCCTACGTGTACGCTGGTGCAAAAGTTATGGTGCGTATAGGTGCATATCACTTATGCCCATTGCAGAGTGATATCGGAATAGTCTAGCCAAGTCTGTGAGCGCATTATCCCTTGAATCTTAGTAACGTAGCGTTCGGGCGTGTTGGTACGTCATATTAAGGTTTTATAGCGCACAAAACACCAAAACGGAGAAAAATGGAAGAGGCGCTAACTTGCAACAATGGGTATTCCAGAAGAAGGTTACCATGTATACAGACAACATCGCTTTTCTATCATCATTATTGCGCACACTTTGCCTGAACTCATTAATGCACTACTCGACCATTGAGATCTTCTAGGCCTGTCTGATGGCTAGGCATTGCTTTTTTAGTAGACCCGGACTACGGTTCGTTCATTTGTAATAAAGTTCTCTTTCTCTCTCAGGCACTTATGGAATTTACATATGTTTGCGTAGCCAGGCTTACTCGTTGCAGGTAAGGGGAGTCGAATGTTTAGGAATACATCAATCTGCCAGCCTGTAAGTCATTTCAACATTGGTTATATTGTAGGTCAGCTGAATTCTGCTGTTACCGAGAAGTGATCACTCACAAAAAAATTTAGCTGATTCCAAGTACCTTGGGAGTCGGTGTTATGCAAAGCATGCGGACAGAAGGTGACCAGGTTTTAATTTTTTATTTAGTGACACTTTATATAATGATTTCTAATATATCTACAATTGTTCCACGCAGAAACATATGTTGAACAGCTGCAGATGTTATGTAACCAGTTGTTTGCTTTTGCGCAGCAATGCCAGCAGGAACATAAGTATTAGCAACACCCAAAACGGTACGATGATATGAAGCACTAGTGCTCACGAGGACGCTGCTACATAATTTAGTTTCAGTGGATGGGACCTAACTACAATTGATGTTAACGCGACGTGGCGGCTGTATTGTTGGAGTACACATGAAATGTTTGTAAAATTGCATAGCCAGCACTGCAACCGCATCTGACGTTCAACGAACATTATGAACTTTTTTGAAAAGTAGCTGGTAGATCTGCTATGGCTCAGTGGTAGAATACATGGTTTCACGTAAATTGGTAAATTAGCAGGGTTCGATTCCTGCGAGGACCCTAACATTTATTCTTTGCCTTTGTCGGGTCGACGCTGCCAATGTAAGCTTTTGCTTAACGCTCACACGTTATAATTACCAATGTGTGTTCTCGCCGTTGCTGGATAGATACAAAGTGTCGACCACCTCCTGGGGCACATACCCGTATACTAGTGGCACAAACTTGCGGTCGGGTATGTGTCACTGTATGGGGGAAAGCACTTGACGTGCGCGACAAGATTATGACATTATGGATACTCACGAGAGCGTTTTAGCTTGCAAACTATATATCTTATGCTTCGCTACTAATTTCGGCTCACGCCAAGCTAAGGGGGTGATCCCGTAAGCAGCCATACGTAAGCGCCTAGATAAATAATTAGAAAGGTAGAGATATAGATAGACACCAAAAGTGCTTGCAGTACGCAATGAAATGCTTCACATTTAAATCGGCATGCAGATGGTACGGGCGTTGTTACTTGCACTGGCGCTTTAATGACTGTGATGCCAGTAGGTGGCATTGAAGAGCCCACGCTTGTTTTTTTTTCTTGTTTTAGTGGTGTTCCTTTAAACATTCCTTTACGGACCGCTTATTTTGACCCAAATATTTTTTTATTGATATCTGGGGCTTAACGTCCCGAAATCTCCACATGATTAAGAGAGATGCTGTAGTGAATGGCTACAGAAATTTCGACCACTTGGGGTTCTTTAACGTACACCCAAATCTGAGCACATGTGCTAATCATCGTCACAGTCATCACCTTCCTTTGAGTTCTTACAGATTTCCGCCGTGGGAGTGCTTCGACGGTTTTGAGCACCATGAGATCGCTTGCGCTTTGACAAATGAAGACACCTATACATTACTTAAGAAAGATGACAGACGAAGGTAAACATGCAAAAATTGGACCTTTATGACGGAAAACAAGTTTAATGCTAAATATTATTCGCTAATCGCAAAATGCTAAATATTTACAATTGACTAGCTAACACAAGAAGCCGTTAACATTTGCGGGAGTTGGCGCATCTGTGAAAATAGTCACTGTGTATCTTGCATTCAACTGCAGAAATACACTTGCTGATATATTAGTGACTCACGAGTCACGTTTACGAGTCTACGGAGTCACGCAGTTGGAACTAGGCGCTGTGGGCATGTGAGCGTAGCTCCATGCTTGAGATGTTTTCCTAGACACAAATGCGCATATCCTATATACCCTCATCTAGATAATGTACCACTCGCGTGCTCTTGCAGCAGTGCTGCGTGGCTGAGGATTTTTCCCATGGTACCCAGAGCACCTGTTACTTCAATATATATTGAAACTCAATTAGGCAGTTCTTGAAATTACGTGTAGCATACCGATGAAACAAAATGCTTGATAGCTTGTTCTAAACAATAGGTGCTCGCTAAAGGACTATATGTAGTCTAAATCACCAGAGGCCCACAACTATAGTGCCTCACATAGCCTGGGTCACTTGGTGACGTTAAGCCCCCCAAAAGAACAAAGCTATCCCACGTACATACGCCATAACACTGATATGTATGGGACGTGGGCCTAATACGGGCCTGACTCAGGCCCGAATGACCCAATCCAAATCTAACGGGCCCGATTGAACACTGCCTTACCCAGCCCGGGAGAGTGAAGTTCTTCAGTATGGCCTTTATTTATGACCAAACTCAAGAAATCTTCAGGTAGTTAGACAAACACTACCGGACTGCTGCCTACCTTTCACAAAAGAATGACCTCACCATGTGTCTAAATAAGACAATTGCCGACACGCTGGCCATGTACGGCAACGTCGAGCACACGACATGGGATCTCATCCTTCAGTACGTGACCTTTGCCTACAACACGACTGTAGAAAAAGCACACAAACACAAAAATCGATTTGCTCCATGGAATGTCCCTGACAACAACGCTTGACGCCATGTTACCCAATGCCTCTGGCGAGGGAAACATTGACGTCACCGTGTACCTTTAGCGCGTCTAAACGCGACAACAGGCCCGTCTGTGCAACTAGCATCAGCAATAGACCAAACGTCAAGCAAGAGCAATGCAGCGAGAACATGCGACATTCGCACTGCTTACGTAGCGCTGTATGTTGCGAACATGGGATTGTACTCTAAGAATTTTCGCCGCTATTGATAGCCAGATGATTTGTTGATGATACAGTGATAGCCAGATGATAATGACGTGTGTATACACGCGGACGAAAACGATGATAGGGGATTTAGTGGACACGAGGTAGTGGGCCTCTAGCTTCACTCGAGACCGAAGAATACGATCTTGTGGCTCAGCTGTTAAGGAAAAGTTGTTTTGGTTGCCTCAAAGTGTCATCGTCATCATCATCATCAGCCTGACTACGTCCACTGCAGGACAAATGCCTCTCCCATGTTCCGCCAGTTAACCCATTCCTGTGCTTGCTGCTGCCAATTTATACCCGCAAACTTCTTAATCTCATCTCCCCACCTAACCTTCTGTCTCGCCCTAACCCGCTTGCCTGCTCTTGGAATCTAGTTAGTTACTCTTAACAACCAGTGGTTATCTTGTCTACGCGCTACATGCCCGGCCCATGTCCATTTCTTCTTCTTGATTTCAGCTATGATATCCTTAACCCCCGTTTGTTCCCTAATCCACTCTGCTCTCTTCTTGTCTCTTAATTTAACACCTACCATTTTTTTCCATTGCTCGCAGCGTCGTCCTGAATTTAGGCTAAACCCTCTTTGTAAGTCTCCAGGTTTCTGCTCTGTAGCTAAGTACCGGCAAGATACCGCTGTTATATACCTTCCTCTTGAGGGATAGTGGCAATCTACCTGTCATAATTTGAGAGTGCTTGCCAAATGTGCTGCACCCCATTCTTATTCTTATAGTTACTTCAAACTCGCAGTTGGGCTCCGCGGTTATTACCTGCCCTAAGTAGACATAGTCTTCTACAACTTGAAGTGCACTATTACCTAACTCAAAGTGCTGCTCTTTTCCGAGGTTGTTGTACATTACTTTCGTTTTCTGCAGATTCATTTTAGGACCAACCTTTCTGCTCTCCTTGTCTAATTCCGTAATCATGAGTTGCAATTCGTCCCCTGAGTTACTCAGCAATGCGATCTCATCGGCGAAGCGCCGGTTAAAAAAGTACTCTCCATTAACTCTTATACCGAACTGTTCCCATTCTAGGCTTCTGAAAACCTTCTGTAAGCACGCGGTAAATAGCATTGCTGAGATAGTGTTCCCCTGCCTTACACCCTTCTTGATTGGTATTCTGTTGCTTTCTTTATAAAGCACTATGGTAGCAGTTGATCCCCTGTAGATTTCTTCCAGGATGTTTTTATATACTTCATCGACGCCCTGATTCCACATTGTCTGCATGACGGCTGATATTTCTACTGAATCAAACGCCTTCTCGTAATCTATGAAAGGTATGTATAGTGGTTGGTTATATTGTGAGCATTTCTCTATTACCTGATTGATAGTACGAATGTGGTCGATAGTTGAGTAGCCTGTTCAAAATCCAGCTTGTTCCTTCGGTTGATTGAATTCTAATGTTTTCTTTACTCTGTTACCAATTACCTTTGTAAATAACTTGTATACTACCGAGAGCAAGCTAAACGGCCTGTATTTCTTCAAGCCCTTGTCATCTCCTTTCTTATGAATTAAGATGATGTTACCGTTCTTTCAAGACTCTGGTACGCTTCCCGTCAGGAGACACCTCGTAAACAAGGTGGCTAGTTTTTCTAACACAATTTGTCCTCCATCTTTCAGCAGATCTGATGTTACCTGATCCTCACCAGCAGCTTTGCCTCTTTGCATGCTCTCCGAAGCTTTTCTGACTTATTCTATCATTACTGGTGGAGTGTCATCAGGGTTACTGCTAGTTCTCATAATATTAAAGTCGTGGTTGTCCCGGCTACCGTACAGATCTCTGTAAAACTCCTCCGTATTTTAACCATCCTATCCATATTGGTAGTTAACTGGCCTTCTTTGTCCCGCTACGCGCATACATCCGATTTTTGCCTGTCCCAAGTTTCCTCTCCACTGCTTTGAAGCTTCTTCCGTTTTTCAGAGCGTGTTCAATTCTCTCCATGGTATACCTTCTTACATTGGATACATTACGCCTATTAATCAGCTTCGAAAGCTCGAGAACCTGAACTTGGCAACGTACAACGCTGGAACCTTTTCCAGTGAGGGAAGTCTAGCTGTACTGTTCGAGGAGCTGGAGGGTGTTAAATGGGATATAATAGGGCTCAGTGAGGTTAGGAGGACAGATGAGGCCTATACGGTGCTACAGAATGGGCATGTTCTTTGCTATCGGGACTTGGCTGACAGAAGAGAACTTGGAGTGGGGTTCCTAATTCACAGAAACATAGCTGACAACATAGAGGAATACTATAGCAATAATGAAAGGGTGGTAAGTATCGTAATTAAACTGAATAAGATATACAAGATGAAGGTGGTACAGGCTTACGCGCCTACATTCAGCCATGATGACGCTTCAGTTGAAAACTTCTATGAAGACGTGGAATCGGCAATGAGTAAGGTAAAAACACAGTATACAGTACTGATGGGAGACTTTCATGCAAAGGTAGGGAATAAGCAGGCGGGAGACCAGGCAGTAGAAGATTATGGCATCGGTACTAGAAACGCGAGAGGAGAGCTACTAGTAGAATTCGCAGAACGCAATTATTTTCGGATTTCGAATACCTTCTTGCGAAAACGAGGAAACCGCAAGTGGACATGGAGGAGCCCTAATGGCAAAAATAAGAACGAAATAGACTTTATAATGAGTGCACACCCAGGCATCGTGCACGACGTGGAAGTGGTTGACAAGGTACGATGCAGTGATCATAGAATGATACGGTCTCGCATTCATCTAGATTTGAGGAAGGAACGACAGAAAGTGATACGCAGGAATCCAATCAATAAGCTAGCACTGAGAGGGAAAGTAGAGGAATTCAGAGTCTCGCTTCAGAACAGGTACTCGGCTCATAGTGAGGAAACCAACCTTAGCATAGATACAATGAATGATAATCTGACGAGTATCATCACGGAGTGTGCAGTGAAAGTTGGAGGCCGGGTAGCTAGACAGGACACTGGCAAGCTTTCCCAGGAAACGAATCTCATTGAGAAGCGTCAAATCATGAAAGTCTCAAGCCTCAAAGTGTACCTGTGTTTTAATCGCGTTGTACCGTGACACTGGTGGAGGTACTGGGCCGCAACCCTGTCTGATGCTCCACACGCCCGCTGGGAGCCGTTCATCGAGTCCAGAATCATTGTCGCGGGTAGCGACTCCGGTGCCTCGCTCCAGTCGACGGTTGCGAGGCCTCGCGTCAGAGCTCACTCACTCGCCGGAACCGGCTAGGCACCGTACGACTCAACCAATGGCCCACCCAAGGCCGCAACAGGTACCTCAAGGCAGCTTTCCAACGCACCCATCTCAGGTAACCATCTTTCAACCCCTCGTTCCTGATCGCTTTAGTGGCGGTGCCCATGAAGACGTTCACGACTGGCTTGACAACTACGAGCATGTTGCCAAGGTCAGTCAGTGGTCGGAAGAGGAAAAGCTTTCTGGCGTCTATTTCTACCTTGACGATGGTGCTCGTACTTGGTATTAGAATAGAGAAGGCAATCTGTCAGCTTGGCCGATTTTCGACAGAAGTTCAACGTTACCTTCACCAATGTCGATAGAAGAGACCGTGCGCAGCAGTTATTGGAGATACGGGTTCAAAAACCCAATGAAACTGTTGCAATGTTTGCCGAGGACATGACTCGTCTCTTTCATTGAGCTAACCCGCACATGACGGAAGATAAAAAGCTGAGTTACCTCATGCGCGGTTTCAAAGAACAGCTTTTCGCCAGGCTACTGCACAAGCGTCCAAGTACCGTGGTTGACTTCATTAAGGAAGCTACGGCTATCGAGCGGGCCCTTCATCAACGCTACAGGCAATATGACCACATGTCCTGCAATGTCCCAATCAACGCTAACGCCATGACGTCTGAGAATCAGACCTCTTTACGAGAGTTGATTAGGGAGATAGTTTATGAAGAACTGCAGAGGTTACGGACTCCGGTAGCTGAAAATCCCATCGCGTCGATCACTGAAGTTGTACGCGACGAAATCCGCCAAGCATTGTCCACAGCTGGCCCTGCAGCGTCCTATGAACT
The DNA here is from genome assembly GCF_043290135.1 of Rhipicephalus microplus. Taxonomy (NCBI): domain Eukaryota; kingdom Metazoa; phylum Arthropoda; class Arachnida; order Ixodida; family Ixodidae; genus Rhipicephalus; species Rhipicephalus microplus. The sequence continues at coordinate 481,604,813 of NC_134710.1, forward strand.
ATGATACTCAGCAGCGTCCTATGAGCTACGCTGCCGCTCTCCGACGTCCACCACCCGCTATGCCGACGCTGTACCACCAGGTGCCCATGGTCCCTTGGTCTTCACCGCAAGAGCAGACACTGCAACAACCACCCACACTACAGCCATACAACCAGCCTTCTACAGCTACCCCATGGGCAGCGATGCCAGGGGAGATGATCAGACATCCAACGACCCGGAAAACTGATGCATGGCGCACAGTGGACAGACGTCAACTATGCTTTCACTGTGGAAGTGCAGGCCATATTGCCCGTCATAGCTGGTATCGAGGTGATTCATTCCGTTCTCATCGACCTTGGTTTGACGGTTGACGTGCCAACGACGAATTCACACCACGCCGTGACGACACCCCCTTTCTATGGAGCCCGTCCTCACTTTGAGGATGGTTGTACCACTGCAGAGCAGGCAATGCCTACTCATCCTCATTGTCTGAGACGTCGATCCCGCTTTCCGTCTCCCGCGCGTTGGCCTTTGTCGCACCGCCGCACCTACGCGGACCTTAATACAAGGTCACCTAGCCCGCGACGGCGAAACTGAGGGTGGGGACCTCTGTGTGTAAAGTTTCAGGCCATAAAGATGACGACACGAAGCCCCCACAGCATGACGTCGTACAGCTGATAAGCCGTGAAAACAATGAAATTGTGACTGCCGACCTTAGTGTTCTTCTTGACGGCCAGAAAGCGACAGCTTTAATCGACACTGGTGGCGAATTCTCTATTATCAGTCAAGACCTCGCCGACAGCCTCAGAAAAGTGAAGGCGCCGTGGACGAGCCCTCACATAAGAATGGCAGCTGGGGGGCCAGTTACTAATGCCCTCTGGAAGATGTACCGCAAGAATGTACATTGGAGGTTCTCTTTTCACTGCGCGTTCGTCGTTATCGCCGAATGCTGCAGAGATGTAATTCTTGGCAAGGATTATTTACGAGAATATGGCGCCGTCATCAACATACCAGGGAGCTTGATTAAGTTTTGCAACAGTTCGGGCATACCTAATTCTCCAGAGGCGTGACCAAACCAACTGCGTGTTACTGATGACGACGTGATTCTACCTCCTAGGCAATGGATGCTTGTTTCGGTGGCCGCCGCTGCTCAGTTTGACGCCGAAAAAGTTGCAGACCAAATAAGCTCGCTGCTCTTCACCAACCGTATTTCTGTCGCACGAGGTGTTGTCAGAGTTGCTGCTGGACGCACGGACTTGCTTCTGACCAATGTTAGTGCTGAGCGTTGGCACCTTCCTGAAGGCACGGTTGTTCCTTACTTCGACGATGTCGTAGATGCCAAAGGCTGCTTGGTGGTGGTCGATGAGTTGCTAAATCTTGATTCAGCGCCTGTTTGGGACGTTATCATTACTTTGCCGAAAGACGACTGACGCAGACTCCTTGAGCTACTGGCCAAATTTCAAGACTTCTCTTTGACAACATCAAGAGTTGACCGCACGCCTCTAACCAGGCATCGAATAATTACCGACGAAACGACGAGACCTCTTCACCATAACCCTTATCGCGTGGCTCCAAAAGAACGTGAAGCGATACAACAGCAGGTAGACATAATGCTTGAAGATGACGTCATTCAGCCTTCACAGAGCCCCTGGGCGCTGCCTGTAGTCCTCGTTAAGAAAAAGGACGGAAGCCTGCGCTTCTGTGTGGATTACCGGAAGCTGAATCAGGTGACCAAGAAAGACGTATATCCACTACAGCGTATAGACGACTCTCTCGACAGACTTCGACACGCTCGATATTCTCTTCAATGGATTTGCGGAATGGATATTGGCAAATCTAGGTAGACCCGAGAGACCACGAGAAGACCGCTTTTGTAACACAAGATGGGTTATATGAATTTAAAGTTTTGCCATTCGATTTGTGCTCAGCGCCTGCTAACTTTCAAAGACTGATGGATACCTTGCTTTCTGGGTTGAAGTGGAAAACATGCTTAGTATATCTGGACGACGTCATAGTGTTTTCCGCAACGTTTGACGAGCACCTCGAGAGACTTGAGGTAGTCTTACAAGCCATACAGTTCGTGGGCCTGACGTTGAAACCTGAGAAGTGCCAATTTTACTACGAAAAGCTGCGATTTCTTGGTCATGTCGTCCGTTATGCAGGTGTTCGTCCCGATCCTGAAAAATCGCAGCCGTAGAACAGTTCTCTATGCCGATCGATAAAAAGGCTGTAAGACGCTTTATCGGCGTCTGTGGATACTATCGACGATTTATCGCAGACTTTGCATGCATAGCATCACCGTTAACTCGCCTCAGGAGAGAACACATCACCTTTGAGTGGAATAACGAAGAGGAAGCTGCTTTTAACGATCATCGCCAGCGACTACAAACACCTCCAGTCCTTGCCTACTTCGACGAGAGAGCCCATACGATGCTTCACACCGATGTTTGCAATGTTAGTCTGGGAGCTGTGCTTGTGCAGCAGCAAGAGGGCACAGAAAGGGTAATCGCTTACGCAAACAGAACGTTAACACGCGCTGAGGATAATTACTCCACGACTCAGAAGGAATGTCTCGCCGTGGTATGGGCAGTTACAAAATTTCGTCCGTATTTATATGGCCACCCCTTCAAAGTTATTAGCGACCACCACTCACTGGGTTGGTTAACAAATTATAAAGACCCTACCGGCCGATTAGCGCGTTGGAGTCTCAGGCTGCAGGAATTCGATATGGCAGTCATACACAAATCAGGGAAGCGACATATATACGCCGACTGTTTGTCCCGTTCACACATTGAGTCGGCAACCATACCCGAGGAGGAGGAAACATCATTTCTTGGTGTCCTCAACACGACCACCATTGCGCAGCAACAACGTGACGACGCTGAGTTGCTTAGCTTAATTACCTACTTGGATAGCAGATCTCGGAAGGCGCCAAGAGTTTTCGCAAGCGTGTTGTCATCGTATTGTTTACGGGGCGGAGTACTCTACAAAAGAAATTTTTTGCCGACGGATCTGCCTATCTACTTGGCATTCCAGCAGCCCCACGCACCGAAGTACTCAAAGCATGCCACAACAAGGTTACCTCTGGCCACTTGGGTTAATGAGAACGTTGGCCAGGGTACAGCAAAGAAACTACTGGCTAAGACTAACCAAAGCCATGAAGAACCACGTTCGTACCTGTCTCGACTGCCAGCGATGCAAGTCACTACCAACTAAACCAGCTGGCTTCCTGCAACCCGTGCAGGTCCCAATGACTCCATTCCACCAGGTTTGCATGGACATTGGGTTTACAAGCAACCGATGGCATGATGGCTTGTAAACCCATGGCATGGACCATGGGTTTACAAGCAACCGATGGGTTATCGTCGCTACAGATTATCTAACCCGTTATGCCGAGACAAAGGCTATCTAGAGAGGTAAAGCAGTGGAGCTGGCAATATTTTTCATCGAGAATATTGTACTGAAACATGGTGCACCAACCGTCATAATCACAGACAGAGGAACCGCATTTACGGTAGCTCTTTTGGACCATGTCTTCATGCTGAGTGGAGCAGCGCATCGCAAGACCACCGCCTACCACCCGCAAACGAACGGGCTGACATAGCGTCTAAAAAAACCATTGAATACATGCTTTCAATGTGCGTAGACGTTCAACACAAAATTGAGATCAAATCTTGCCATACATAACGTTTGCATACAACATGGCCAAGCAAGAAACGACCCGCATGACACCGTTCAGCCTCGTTCATGGACGGGAAGTACGAACCATGTTAGATGCAATGTTACCGCACGAAGGCGACGACATCGTCCCGGATACCAACACGTTTACCGAACGCGCGGAAGAAGCTAGGCAGCTTGCACATTTACGGATCAGCCAGCAGCAAGAGTACAATGCAGGCCACTACAATGCTCACTGCAGAACAGTCGTCTACCAAACTAGCGACAAAGTATGGGTGTGGACGCCAGTACGGAAACGAGGACTTTCCGAAAAGCTCTTAAGAATACACTTTGGACCGTACCTAGTGCTGCGAAGACTGGGTGATGTCGCTAACGAAGTTGTCCCCGACAGTTTGTATAGTAAAAGGCGTCGCCAGCACCATCCTGAACTTGTTTTCGTAGTCCGCATGAAGCTTTACGTCAGCGAGTGATTGTGTGAGACTTTTCTTGAGAAAAAAAAACTTTATTGCAGACTTCGCACCGGGGCGATGCTCTTTGAGAGGGAGGCAAATGACACGTGTCTACATGTGGACGAAAACAATGATGGGGGATTTAGTGGACACGAGGTAGTGGGCCTCTAGCTCACTCGAGACAGAAAAAGACAATCATGTGGCTCAGCTTTTGAGATTACGCTGCTTTCGTTGTCTCAAAGTGTACCTGTGTTTTATTCGCGTTGTACCATGACAATATGGTAAAACCAGCAAAAGTTTTCCGCCATGATAGTATTAGAGACGGGCGCATATGAAACTCAACCGCGTACCAAAGCTATCGACGTATCCACGCAATGGCAAAGCCCAAAGAACTATGGCAACATTGAGAACATACTCTTGACCACCTCTCAGCTCACTGGCGTGAGGGTGCTCGTGTGAAAGTGGGTGCGAGGGTTCTCCTGTGACAGTTGCAATCGGGAAGCGTTCATTGCGAAAGTTGTGCTCGTGTGCTAGCGGTTTTTTGTGCTCACATATACAGCTATGTTTACACGACAACCAGGTTGGGTCCCGCATCCCGCGATGCTTTCTCAGACCAAACGTCTGACTGGGCACAAAAATTCCATCTTCAAGTAATGAACTGTCGCTAATGAGCTGTACTGCTGGGATGAGTGTGGTAGCTATTTGATGCAAAGTGACGATGTAGATTTTTGTTTCGGTGATGCTTTACTTGTAGGTGAATGCAATTAAAAGACCCGGATAATTTTTTATAGTGAAAAAACTTGTCTTTCTCTTGCACAGTACAGAATTAGCTAGTTACGTTTTCGTCATTTATGAAGCTCTCATTACTCATATCTAACCGTTATATTTTAACTGAATTGACATTTCACTGGTGTAACGCAAAAATCGACAATAAGCGCTAATAAACGCCCTAGACAACGTAATCTATATGTATTACTTTAGGATATCAGGATCGGAAAGCAGCAAAGTCGGCTCGTCAACATAATGATGTATATCTGATATGCTAGTTGAAAATTCAGGCGAAACTATGGATGAATGATTTGAACATGTGGAGGTTCTTGTAGATATAAAATTGCCCACCAAGATTGTGCAATTTCACCAGCTAGGCTTTTTTGTTGGGCTTCCTGAAGAGAAAGATTCGTAAAAATAAGATGCATTTGACAGATGCCTTTAAGGCCAACATAATACCGGCCATCGCTCAAGCTTAGCTGGAAATAAGAGAATTCACGGCGGAAATTTTAACTATGATTTATTCTATACACAATGTAATACACGAGCCGCTCTTGTACACCCCGCACGCTGTTTCTTTTATTCCAACTTAACACCGACTTGCCCTTAATGAAACGTCGTATATTTTTATTATTTATTTATTGCCATCTGCCTGAAATGCTCGCTTACTGAAATCAGTGATTTCTTGCTCAGTATGAACGACTCTGAGAGTGAAATTTCTGGAAACGGGCTTTTTACCGCTACCACTTTAAATAAAAAACTCGCACAGAAAGTGAGTCGCCCCATTGATAGCCTGACAGTGGTCACGCCGATATAGTGGGGCGGGACGCCAGCTTCCACGAAGTCGCGGCACCGGGGCGCTAAAGAAAGCGTCCACAACCACCAAGTGCTGGTAACCAACTCTGACCAACTTCGCGCCTCGATACATCCAACCGGCGTAGATCCAGAACATAGGTGCTAGAAGAGGTACCGCTTAATATCTTCATGATGAAACAGAAATAAAAAAATACAAAGACACAACATCAATCTCGCTCAATAGAGAGGTACCTCGATTCTTTCGTCTTTAAACATGAAGCATGATGATGGTGCCTCGGAGTTAAAGAGCTCATTTCACAGAATTTACGGCTTTGGAGTAAGTGTCGGCATCGGCATTGTTGTCGGCATCGGCGTCAGCCTCGGCATCGTGAGTGTCGGCATCAGCGTCAAAAAAATTATCACCTTTACATGAAGAAAAAATTGAGAAAGATGCGCATATAATGAATATTTAAAAAGCGCCTGGTCTCAGTGGAGATGGCACCAGGTTGTTTGCTTGGGAAGCAGGTGTTCTACCACACAGCCGCAGCTCCTCATTTTTCATCATTATTGCAGTGCTTCAACGAATTTCAGCATCACACATTTTCTACAATGGTTTCATGCACATTAGTGATTTCATGCGATGTACTAAATCGGACACATCTTTTTGCATTTTTTGCAATTCTAGGTACAAATTGAAGGACTCTCGAAAGTATTCGGTAGCTTGTCCAACATCGACATCATCATGACGTATAGTCTTGTGCGACTTACAAATACTATGCAGAGCCAACAGCATGAAGATGTCAAACGGAAATCTATTCTCATTATCAATGGATAGATACCTTATTCTCTGCTCATGTAGTGAAAAATATTTCTTTAGTGTCCTTTAAAGGACATCCTAGAAGAACACCCCGCCCCAACAATCGAGAAAGACATGCTAAATAATTTCAGGCTTCCGACATAAAAAGCAGAGATCACCCACTGAACGAATAAAACTTTGTCAGGCATAGACATGTTAACTAGAAACATGCCAGCATCAAGCTTGAAGAAGGTTTTACCCCCGGGTGCTGGCTTTTAACGCGCTTTAACAATTTCCTCCATGTTCCAGAACAGTACTTTGTGTTGTACAGTGTAACTGGCACAAGCACGTCACATAAATATTTAGAAATTTTTTACGGCAAACTGTGCCTAAATATTGGATAGAAAAAACATGCTGCGAGGAAGCAAAATTACTTGATGATTTTCTTAAAGTAGCCCTGTGTTACACATTATAATTTCACAAAAGGCCAAACTAACTCGGGTCAAGCAGTTATGTTCTAGTAACAGCGCGAAAACTACATGAAGAGGCAAAAAAGGGACAGGGAAGAGCGCAGACTGTCAACTGAATTTTATTCAAGGCACTACGACCGCTTTTATACCGAGTACAAAAGAACAGTGCCCCTGCATGACCATACATGTGTGGCCATGATATTACGATTTTAACTGAGAAAAGAATACTCTCTTTCGAAAAGGATAAGGGAGGGTGTACTTATCTATTGATCCTTGGCCTTCTTGATAAAAATGCTTCGAAAATCTCTCTTTCATTCTCGTTCTTGCTTTTTTTCAAAAACCGTGTTTTATGAAACATAGAACTGCACTTGAATTTTTTACAATGTACGGCCATGACACTACTATAGCCATTTTTAACATTTCATGCATGCTGTCTTGCTCGAACGTTGAAGCATTGCCCCGTTTGTCTTATGTTCTCATATACATTAGATTGACATTCAAATACATTATCAATCTCATCAATCTCATATACATTAGATTGACATTCAGTAAATCTTTTCTCGTGACCGATGGTGCAAAATTGACTATTCTTGTAGCTGTTTAGTACACAGACTTTTGAAAGCTTGCAAGAGGCGGAAAACAGCAAGTTTATTTCATGACTGCTGGCTATTTTCTTCAAATTGTGAGACACTTTATGCACGTACGGTATAACATACAAAGGTCATGCTGGTTTTCTCTTGGTCCCATTTTGTTTATCTAAACTTTCGGCAGGAGGGTTTCGCAAACTCGTGTGAGGAAGCTGTTGGGATACCCAACATATTTTAGTCTTTCAATGTGGTTTTTAAGGCTGACTTCTCCCTTCTGTTCACATGACTTCTGAAGGGTGGCCTGATTACACGTGGTGGCTGTTCCTATTTTTACTAATTTTAAATTCCCACTATAAAAAGGCAGGACGTTCTTAGCACTCCTGGGCTGATAGCACCGGCAAGTATGGACATTATCTGAATAAGAAAGGTGAATGTCTAAGAATTAAATATCGTTGTCTTTTAGCAATTCAAATGTCAATTTGAGTCCCCAGGAGTGCTCTTTGAATAGATTGAGCACGGCTTCAAGGTTTTGAATAAAACACATTTGTCCGAACTTTTCTACAAGTAAAAGGTAGTCGACAACATAGCGATACACTCTGAGTACACGTACACATGCAAATCTATTAGAAATGCTTTTTCAATAACAGATAAAAAGAAGTCACAAAGAAGTGGGGCCAATGAAGAACCTATACATATGCCAGTGCGCTGGATTCAGAATTGCCCATCGCCCCGCCGCGGTGGTCTAGTGGCTAAGGTACTCGGCTGCTGACCCGCAGGGCGCGGGTTTGAATCCCGGCGGCGGCGGCTGCATTTCCGATGGAGGCGGAAATGTTGTAGGCCCATGTGCTCAGATTTGGGTGCACGTTAAAGAACCCCAGGTGGTCTAAATTTCCGGAGCCCTCCACTACGGCGTCTCTCATAATCATAGAGTGGTTTTGGGACGTTAAACCCCACATATCAATCAAGAATTGCCCATCGAACTTGATGGTAGTGGAATCGACATAAAATTCTAAAAGCACTATGAAATTGTCAAAGTTCATGCCTATAATATACTGAAAATGCACTTCCTGTTCTTCAAAACATTTCTTCACAGCAAAAATAAGGCCATCACAAGGAACGGATTATTACAGGTCACCAATATCTACTTAAAATCCGACCACATTGGAGCGAAAACCTTCCGCCAGTTCCTGGACCAAATCGGAGGAGCTTCTTGTGAGGAACGGATCTTGAAAAGTCATTTTTTTAAATTGTCCCGAAGAAATCTTTCTACCTGTTGGTGCCATGACGTTCTCTCCGAAACAATTACTGTGAAAGGATGCTCAGGCTTGTGTGTCTTGCAGGTGAAAGGAATGGCCCCTCTTGAGGTTGGTGCTTTTTTCGGTCGTGTGCAACCTTCTTGGGGTCATGCCAAAAATATGCAAGATGATAAAATCTGAGAAAGGCGACAGATTCAGATGTACTACGATTGGCTTAATGTTCTTGCAATAACTGAGCAGGATCCTCCTCGTGATGCTGCAAGACTTGGTCACTTCAAATGCCTTGCGAGGAAAACAGCAGAATTTTTTTGAAAACGAACCCTACTCTTTTTACCGAAAAATAGAAAACAAAATCAGTCGCTGATCAAAGTGACCAAGTTTGGGGTACATTCTTACCAAGTGAAGTTGAAAAGGTATTTGCGAAAGGACCGAAATACAGTTTGGAACTAAGACTGGAATCCTATAGCAGATGGCTATGGTGCGCAGCCTGGGACACAAAGCGAGTGACGAAGAATGAAGCCATATTAAAGCGGAAAGTGTCAACTGTGCCACAAAAGACTACAAGAAACCCCCAAATCGCCTTTGAAAAAACAGCCACATTTATAAAAGATAACAATTTGGAAGTTGTACAGGCCGATAAAAAGGCGGATTCGTGGTACTTCCACAACAAAATTGATTTGGGTCAAAAGGAACCCCGGCTATCCAGAAATAGCTCATTCATTTCGACCCCAAACAGCATAAAACGCTAATGCTAATCAACTGCATGAAGCTCGACAATCTAAAGAAGTTAGTAGGTAAGTCCGAAAGATGTTACTTGGAGGCCTTTTTCACCTGCAAGGCACACAAGCCTGAGCATCCTTTCAGAGTAAGCGTTTCCGAGAGAACGTCCAGGTAGCAACAGGTAGGAAGATTTCTTCAAGACAATTTTAAAAAATTGACTTTTCAAAATCCGTTTCTCATAAGAAGCTCCTCGGATTTTGTCCAGGAACTGCGGGAACTTTTCTGCTGCAATGTGTTGAGATTTTCAGTAGATGTTGTTGACCTGTACTACTCTTCCTTGTGACGGCCTTATTTTTGCTGTCAAGAAATGTTTTGAAGAACAGGAGGTGAATTTTCAGAATAAAATAGGCATGAACTCTTAAAATTTTATAACGCTTTTAGAATTTTATCTGAATTCAACTACCATCAAATTCGATGGGCAATTCCTGATCCAACACACTGGCATATGTATAGGTTCATCATTGGCCCCACTTCTTTGTGACATCTTTTTATTTGTTATTGACAAAAGCATTTCTGCAAGCTTTGCATGCGTACCTGTAATCATAGTGTATCGCGATGTTGACGACTGCCTTGTACTTGTAGGAATATCTGGACAAACGTGTTTTAATGACAACGTTGAAGCCGTACTCAACGTATTCAAAGAGCACTCTTGGGGGCTCAAGTTCACATTTGAATTGACAAAAGACAATGGTATCCAATTCCTAGACATCCGCCTTTCTTTTTCTGATAATGTCCATACTTGCTGGTACTATCCGCCCAGCAGTGCAAAGAATGTCCTGCCTTTTGATAGTGGGCATTCTAAATTAATAAAAAGAGGAATCGCCACCACGTGTATTCAGGCCACCCTTCAGAAGTCATGTGAGCACAAGGGGGAAGTCAGCCTCAAAAACCACATTAAAAGACTAAAAATGCTGGGTATCCGAACAGCATCATCACGCCTGTTTGCGAAGCCCTCCTGCAGAAGGTTAGGATGAACAAAACGGGACCAAGAGAAAAACAGAATGACCAAAGACCTTTGCATGTTATGCCGTACGTATATAAAGTGTCTCACAGTTTGAAGAAAATTGCGACTAGATATGAAAATAACTTATTATTTTTCATCCCTTGCAATCTTTCAATAGCCTGTGTACTAAACAGAAACAAGAATAGTAAATCTTGCACTATCAATAACGAGATTATATTTACTGAATGCCAGTATAACGTCGTATATGAGATATCGTTGACACGTAAAAAAGTGAACATAGGACAAACGAGGTAATGCTTCAGTGATCGAGCAAGACAGCATACGTTAAATGTTAAGAATAGCTATGGTAGTCTCATGGCCGTACACTGTAAAAAAAGCATGTGTAGTCCTATGTTTCAAAAAACACTGTTTCTGAAAAAGCAAGAACAAAAAACAAAAGAGAGATCTTAGACGCAGAAAGTTTAAGGATCAATGCATCAGTACACCCTTGATTATCCTTTTCGAAAGAGAGTATTCTTTTCTCAGTTAAGATCATGCTATCATTGTCACACATATATCATCACGCATGAGCACTGTTTTCTGTACTCTGCATAAAAGCGGTCGTAGCACCTTCAATAAAGTTTAGTTGACAGTCAGTGCTCTTTCCTGTCCCTTTTTTGTCCCTTCCTGAAGTTGTCGCACTGTTACTAGAACATAACAACGATGAACCAAGTCGCCCAAATTAAGCTCTTGTCGGGCAAAGCACTCGCCAATTGCAATTGACAGACAGTGTGCAAAAAAGGGTCATGAACATTGCGAACACCTAAAAAACGGTTTATAATCTGTCTGCTTCTGAAAGCAGCGAAACTAGCTTTCGCCGCTTGGAAATGCAGTGAAAGCAACTTTCAAGCTTTACAACCACAGGCACCCTGTACACGTGATTCACAATATTACAGGAATATTGCCGTAATAGTGCGTGATACAAACGTACATTGCCATCGGACCTCAGAACATGGATCATAATGACTTCATAGTTTAAAGTCAGTCACTCACTACAAGAGACACACACACTGCTGCACCTGTTGCAAATAAAGGAAGAAGAAGAAGCGGTGGGTGTGAACACGAGCCATGGGTGCTGGCTCGCTCAGTTGATTTTTGGACCCTAAACGCAGCCAGACCGTCAGGTCCGGGTCCCCTTCTTCGTTTCTCACACTTAGTTTTGGTGCCGAAACCCACCCGGTCGTCTTGCCCTCGACTTCGACAATGGGTCAACTCCGAGTACAGCATGGCTTCTACCAGACAGCCGTCACCAAGGCAATATCGACTCTCGACACTCTACTGGCGGACTCGGTGACCCCTGCTCGCAGTCTCCAGGAGCTCATCGAAATTGATTGATTGATTGATATGTAGGGTTTAACGTCCCAAAACCACTCTATGATTATGAGAGACGCCGTAGTGGAGGGCTCCGGAAATTTAGACTACCTGGGGTTCTTTAACGTGCACCCAAATCTGAGTACACGGGCCTACAACATTTCCGCCTCCATCGGAAATGCAGCCGCCGCAGCCGGGATTCGAACCCGCGCCCTGCGGGTCAGCAGCCGAGTACCTTAGCCACTAGACCACCGCGGCGGGGCAAGAGCTCATCGAAATCATTGTGGACGAAAACGCTCACCTCATTCCCTTCGACAAGGTGATTCAAGCTGCGCTAGATGTTAAGGACCTGGAGGCAGACTTGACTATCGCTAAGGAATACGAAGATCGATTCATCTGCGTTCAAGCAATGGTTCGCTGCGCAACCGCGCCGCGGCCGCGAACCCCACCCGTACCCGTCACAGTCACATGCACCCAACTCAGTAAGCCTCTCGCCTACACATTGCCGCCCGCAGCGACGTCGTCTTCGATAAGCTTTCCGACCACTCTCACCTCGACATCGAAGCGGGTAGCTACTTCGTCTTCATCCGGTCTGTCGACTCCTCTCTTTTTGACGTCGCAGCAGGCCGCGACTTCGCCGTCAACCAGTCTCACTACTCCTCTCGTCTGATTGTCCCAGCGGACCACGACATTAACTTCTCAAGACCTTCACTGCAAGGCCAGTATCTCGCATAGGACTAACCCAAGCTACGCAATTCATCGCGAACAAGACTACAAACAACTTACCTCGAACACATCCCCACCACTTGAAGAGTTTCGGGTACACGCTAGAAAAACTGTCCCTATCCACGTAATCCACTGTGCTTGGGTGCGAGGACTCATTCGGAAGATGCGCCATGGAGGATGAACTGGGCAATCTCAGAAGCTGAACCTGTTGTGACCGCTGCTGTCTCGGCGTAGCGCGTCAAATGGTCAACGACTGTTACTATCCACCGGTTGCCAGCAGCACTGACTGAAAGGGGGTCATAAAGATCAACGTCTACAACTTCGATTAGTATGGCTGGGCACAGAAGATGCTGTATTGTACCGGCTGGAGCAGATGTTGGTAGTTTTTTACATTGTCAGGTAGTGCAGGACCCGACGTACCGAGCAACGCTAGTGGTAATGCCTTGCCAATAAAACCGACTTCAAAGGCAACCATAGGTTTTATGGTAACCAAGGTGACCAGCAGTCAGATGGTCATGAAGCGCTCTGAGGACTTCGAACCGAAGCGATCTGGGTAGAACGGGAACGCAGTGTTGACCGTCAGGATGGTGAATTTCGCGCTAGAGCACCGAGTTGTTTACCTTAACCTGGGAGAGTTGGCGACTTATTCTCGCGTTAGGTGGACAGGAACTGCCAGTGAGTTAGCCTATAATACGCCGACAGTATGGATCAGCCAGCTGTCGAGAAGGAAAATCGTGGGGGTCATCCGAAGGCACCTGGTCTATAGAGGCGAGAGAGGGAACCGCCGTAGATGTAGACTCCGAGGGTGTGTTGTGCAAAGTGATTGCAGAAGCGCCGAGTGGAGCCGCTGGTAGTGGGCTGCGAGAAAGAGCGTTGGCGTCACTATACTTTCTACCACACTTGTACACGATGTCAAAATCATACTCTTGGAGGCGTAGAATCCGGCGGCCGAAGCGTCCTGGTTCGTTCGCGGATTTCGGCACCAGAACAGGGTGAGAAACGTAGAAGGGGACCCGGACCCGATCGTCTGGCTGCGTTGAAGGTCAAGGTATTAACTGAGTGAGCCAGCGCCCGCAGCTCGTGCTCGTGCCCACCGCCCCTTCTTCCTCCTTTATCTGCAACAGCACCTTTATGGCACGTCGTGGGTGCGTAGCATGTTCAAAAAGATTTCACGCACTAAGTATTTGAAGTACACACTAGGAGCAGAATATCGCTGTCACGTTTAACTCTTAAAGAAGCTGAAGGGTCCGCCAATGGTTTTGTTGAAATTAAGGATTGTTTGCCCGCTTTGCGTTCACTTCACGTCGGAAAGGCAGGCAGCAGTCGAAAATGACGTAAGAATGAATTAAGAGTGACTCAGGACACGTCGTTCCCCTGCGCCAATTGCTGTGAATAAATTCAGAGTTGGTTTTTGGGTGGCGTTACAGTTTTCATGATAGATGAGTCTTACTTCGCTTCTCAGAAGTATACGTTATATAAAATTTTACTCTGATACTTTTGTATTAGATTAAAATATCGGAACCATTCTCTGTTGCAATGGTCAGCAATGACATAATACAGGGGGAGAATACTATTGTGAAAGGCTACCACCTCATTTACAATTCACTCATATTTATTCGAAATGTGCTTTGTCATGCCTGTTATAAAAGCGCCTGCAAACTGCGTTAGATGCATATAACAGTCTGTTGCTGGCAGCAAAGTGATTGCCTAATAACTTCCTGTAATTAAAATGTTACAGGAACCATAATTACCCTAATGGCACGTTTTCCTATGATGTCATAATTTTTGTCCAGTAAAGAACGCTATAGTGTTGAAACTGCATACTTTATTTACTCAATGCTAAATGACACAAAGTGTCTTTCTATGCTTCATCTAAGTCTATATTTTTGTCTTGAAATCTTCTTTTTCAGTGCTGTTCTAGGTGTTATACTCATTCTATTGGTTTTCGGTACATTGACCGATCTCTATGCGCCGAAGCAGAGCAGGGCAACAGGTGAGTCCAACAAGGAGGCATGCTTCGCGTGGAGATAAAGTAATATAGTACACATATATAGATAACCAATGGCGAATGGTGCTTGGTCCTCCATGACCGTAAAAATAATGTTGCCTTACTAAATAGGGCTCCTACAGTTTCATGTATGCTGTGCACTATTGTGTATTTTATTCATTATAGCACCACCATATGATCTTTCATCTGTTGGTTGAGCAAGTGTGCTCAAAAGCCAGTCATATAAGTCTCAAAATGCTGCCTGCAGTTTGGAACATTTAGAGTATATTACCACACCTATGTATACACTCCGTGTCTATAACCTCATCTCATATAAAATGTTTATGCTTTAATCAGATGACTTTGTCGAGCTAAGCATTTCTATTAGAAGGTCCGTAATTCACACTCTGTTACTTGTCAAGCGTACTTGCGGTCTCAGTAACATAGTTGTGGCGCTTTTTGCGCACCCACCAGACACTGCAAGGGAGCTTTTAATAAGCTTTTGGCTCCTTTAGTAGCCTAACGCTAAAGCTCCCTTCAAAAGGAGCTTTTGTTTGCACTCTTTGATGAAGGAAAGAAAGGGTTAAATTTTAAGTATAGTAAAACTCAAAACCAAAATATATAGTATTGAAAAACAGTGGGCGTTGATAATTACGTATCTGAACGTAGTCGGTGCAGAAGACTGAGGCACAAAAAACATATCGTGAAGGAGGAAGAGCGGAAGAGAAGAAAGAACAGCGCCAACAACCAACTGTTTAATGACCGTCTATGAAACGCACAGGAAAGAAGACAAAACCACGTATGCGGGCACAGCCAAACAAACATCGCACAGCGTCATGATCAAGGCACTAAGTTATCCGAATACTGCATTTCTGTTGAGTAGAATACAATAGATGTATCACTGATACAATCGGGCCCTTTCTTTTTGATAACATAGGCTTACAAGAGCTCTCTAGCTGTTTGTTTTTTTTTTCCTACCAAGAATCACCGTTTTCTCAAACAATGGCACACATCTGCAGGCTTTACAGTGCGCTGAAAGATGCGCATGATCCCTTTTCCCTAAACTATTTCCTGAACTTTACAGCGCACTGTAAAGTTTAGGAAATACGCATGCGCGGTTTTGTCTTCTTTCCTGTGCGTTTCCTAGACGGTCATTAA
This sequence comes from Rhipicephalus microplus, assembly GCF_043290135.1. Taxonomy (NCBI): domain Eukaryota; kingdom Metazoa; phylum Arthropoda; class Arachnida; order Ixodida; family Ixodidae; genus Rhipicephalus; species Rhipicephalus microplus. Next base: position 481,620,556 of record NC_134710.1, read on the forward strand.
ACAGTTGGTAGTTGGCGCTGTTCTTTCTTCTCTTCTGCTCTTCCTGCTTCACGATACGTTTTTTTCGCCTCAGTCTTCTGCACCAAGCATGCACCAACTAGCCCGAAAACATGTCCTTTTGGAATTCCGAACGCAGTCGTTTGTAAGTAATTATGGCATTTTTTGGAACTAATTTAAGGGACTTCAATGTAACACAGTGGGATTTTGGCTTCCCTTGACAGCTTTTTAGGCCCCTTTTACACGATGCTCTTCAGCGGTAGCCAGATAAAAATGTATACTTGGCACCATATTGGCTTTTCACAAGGATGTTGTAAATAATTACTGGGACATATCGTAAGATGGGCACCAATATACTGGGAGTTGAAAGTTAACCTTTATAGTTTTCCTAAAAATCAGTACTTGAAATAACATAATAACCGCCTTCGCAGATAACTTATGTGTGCAGTGGAACACAAAGTGAGGCAGTAGTTTTGGCACTCAGTGGCCTAATTAACCAAATAACTAAGATTTAATAAGCAATTTTTAGTGATGACGGGAAGGGGTCATAATTGTATTCAAAAGTTAGAGGCAGTCGCATTTCTAGAGAGTTACACTGGGAAGAATTCTTCTACCTCACCTGTGCTCCAACACATCCCACGGCAAATTTTATTTGAACTTTGCATGGACGTATAATAATCAACAAAAGTAATTATTATTAATACGCCAAATGTTAAACATCTTTTCAAGAGTAGGATTTTTGGTAGTTCTTCATTTGGAGCTTTGTTTAAGGATTGGCTTGAATTCGTGAATTTACCTTCGGGTCTTGCGTTCCATCCGCATAATGTTATAAAAAATAGAACTGACGATTTATGACACGCACTCCACATGTCTTGGAATTAAGTATTGTGTAAGTGCACTCAGTATTGAGGAGAATTGTAGCCCCTATAACACTCAATTCGGCTAATATTTGTTCATGTGCAAGAGCATGCTACGGTGTTAAAGTGCATTCGAGCACTTCACTGATGAGGATAGGCTGCGCCGCAATAATTCTTTCCTTCCAGTTGTCGATTCCCAATAGTAAAAAAGAGACTATTTAGTCCCATGACTTACTTCTTCTCCATGGGTGGTCAGATAGTTCGGGATTCGCGGCGCCCACAATTTCACCCATAAAGATTCGGCTATTTTGTTTAACAATTTTTGAATGCACAGGAAACAGAAGCGGTGCAGGAAAAGTGACATTAGGTGCTCCGTTTCATCCGCGCCCATTTTACGCTATACTACCTTTGCAAGAACATTCACCCAATATTGTATTTTATTGACGCGGTTAGATGATCACTGCCTGTTGTGCGCCTTCAGAATATAGTGGAATACACTTCAAAAGAAAACCACAGATAAGACAGCAACCTTGAAAAGTCGGACCATTAAATAACCGCAATATAGTCCTCCGTCACGTGTGACACCATATTCGCCAATGGAATCACAGCGACGAGTTTCTACAGCTTATTAGAACGTATTCTTAAAGCCAGACTCGTGCATTCTATACAATTTTGTCCTGGTAGCTGAACAGCTTCGCTAAAAGTGTGGTTTGCTTTACAGCTTGCACACGAAAAAAAAAACAAAAAAAGCCCCTGCCTTGAAGCACCTGTTTAATTATCAAGGGTAGCAAATTTTGTTAATTACATATCGCTATCACTCGATGCTAGTTAATAAAATTCGAATCGAAAATTCCTGACTTCTTTGTCAGAATTGTGTTTAAAGCTGATTTAACTATCTGGGCACAATGCAAACTGTGGTAGCTTTCTGAGCACGTATTTGCAATCTACTACTTGTCTTTAGAGTTAGCTGCATGAAAGTTAGAACACAGCATGAAAACGCAGCATGACAATCACCTGTAACTCTTCTTTTCACCTTGCCATTCACGCGACAGTGGCGGGACGTTTGCTGCGGAGCTTCTCGGTACCGGCCAACTTGAGGTTACTGACAACGGCGACCAAGAAATCCTCGGAATCATACAGCCATCGCTTCATGCATGGTATACGTGCTGTGAGCATCTTCCACGTAGTTTTCGGCCACGCCACCTGTGAATACTCGTTTGCCAGCGGTGAGAAATCAACACATTCTTGCTTCTAACTTCTAGCAAGGCTTCATTCTCACTGCAGATTAGCAGAAAATAGCATATTCTTATAACTCAGAATAGTTAAAAAGGTCGTTAAAATTTGCTATGTTGGTGACTCCTTAAATATGTGAACAAAACAAAAAACGGCGTCATCTTTGAACTAGATATCTATGATTTCCACATAGGTGCAAATGTGTACAAAAAAAAAAACCTAGAAACCAAGTGAGAATCTAACCCCAAACTTCTTCAAGGCAAGCAAGTGTCGTAACGCAGAACTGCATCAGTGATTGAAATTGCCTCGCAGAAAAAAGAGGTTATAGGAACTTGCGTAGTGATACCATCAGTTTTACATCCCAAAACTACGATTGGACTATAATAGATGGCGCAGTGGAGGCTTCTAGAAATTTCGACCACCTGGTGTTGGTAAACATGCACTGACCAACACATGGGCCTTCATCGTGTCTGGTTATAGCGCTCAACTGTTCACCCGTGACCTGCGCACAGCATTCTAGCACCGTAATCGTTACGCCCCCGTGGAAGACAGCTTCATGCCGTGGAAGGAGTCTCCTTAACCAACGCTATCTTTACTTTTTCCAATGCCACTGCAAACGCGCTCTTCTCAACGAGAGCTGTCGGTCCACCTTAGTACAGGGAGTGGTTGTGATGCGACGCAACATGACGGCCAGCCCTGCTTGCGTCACACGTGCTTCCGAGCACTTTCCGCGGAAATGTGGTAGACGTGTTTCCCCCTCTAATACCACACGTCTACCATATTTCTTCGTTCGCGCTCGTTCTTTGTGACTCGAAGCAATGCCGCCACCGAATCACAGCACAGCGCATGCAGTAACGTTGAAATGACGTTTCCACATATGTTGCCTGTATAGCGCCATGAACAACGAAAGGCTATCGAAAAACAATGCATCTTCTACAGAACCTGCGTGACCGTCAATATTGTTATTACGAGGAACGGAAGACGCCAACTCACGAATTTGTGGACAACTGAACAAAATACTACTTCGTAAGATATCCGTCGTGAGGCACTACGTGAGGGGTTCTCTCCCCCATGACTTCAAAGCACACGCGAAGACTTGGTGATGGTTGATTGATTGATACGTGGGGTTTAACGTCTCAAAACCACCACATGATTATGAGAGACGCCGTAGTAGAGGGTTCCGGAAATGACCACCTGGGGTTTTAAACGTGCACCCAAATCTGAGCACACGGGCCTACAACATTTCCGCCTTCATCGGAAATGCAGCTGCCACAGCTGGGATTCTATCCCGCGACCTGTGAGTCAGCAACCGAGTACCTTAGCCACTAGAACACCATGGCGGGGCGCGGTGACGGGGAAGCAGGAAAATTCTAGAGGAGAGGATGCTGAACGGCTGGATTGGGTGCATCTGTCTGGCCCTAATAAAAGAGAGAAGGTGTTCGCTTACCGCATGTGATATTTCAAAGCAAAATCGCAGAATCGTACCAGGTGTCAACTCATGGTAATTGTTAAACGAGCGGGTTAAAAGTTGCACAACCATTACAAAGTGTTGATCCACGCAGATGTGCGTGGTGCCGTATGTACGCTTAGTGGCCAATGCGCCAATTTGAAAAAGGCAAAAGTATCGTGTTGTGGGCACTTCCCAACTGTATTTGCAATAGGCATTCTAGGATAGCTTGAAATGGCCGATTTTAGAAGCGCAAGCGGGCCTCACAAGCCCAAGCGTGAAAAACGGCTTACCGCTTTAAGTGTTGTATACCCTTGTTGACAATACCGTTGTTACCAAACTCTTCAACCTATATTACTGTTCAACATATACCTCTCCTTTCACATATGTCTGTGCGTACACTGGTACCTATCTTTGGCATCATTTCATAACATTTTGTCCAATGAAATTATGGTGTATACAGTCACTTTCGGTGTGCATAACATCGATTCCCAAGGTATGTGGAAGCTGCCGAATTTTTATACAATCTCCCAAGTCACAAGTACACAAGCGCAGTTCCCGACTGCGGTGGCTGCATTATCGATGGAGACGACAATGCATGAGGCCCGTGCATTAGAACGTACTTGTTAAAGAACCCTAGATGATGGAAAATTTTAAAGGCCTCCACGACAGCGTCTCTCATATTCATGTCTTGGTTCTAAGATGTTTCCCTAACAATTGTATTATATTAAACGTTTCATTTTTTACTGCGCTCTCACGTTTTAATGTATATATACAGGAATATAGGCAAAGTAATCATGCGATCATTGGCGCGTGCCCGATCTCGGCAGGCATCAGAAACTCGCTCGCATACCCTTCTATAAACGTCTATAAACGTGCGGTGTTGTCAACGCGACGAGAGCTCTCCTTGAAGCGGCCTTATTTTCTTGCACGATTGTTAATTGAAGCTACGCGAAGTCGCATAAAAAATCTTAGCGGCTAGCTTTACTTCGTATACCACCTATTTGTTTGGTATTGCATACATTGCTTTGTCTCAGTGGTGAAACTTATAGCTCTAAAATTATACAATCACGGCACCAAATACCACAAGCAAACCATAAATCATGTACATGCATTTCCATCTTAGGCAATAGAGAAACGACCTTCGTTGCCTGTCAGGCTTCGTTTCTGTATTGCTTTAATTGAACCGCAAAAGTTAAATGAGTAGTATTTACATTTACTCAGATGAGTTTTTTTATGCTTTCTGAATCAATGGCTTTGGAATAAAATGCCAGACCCGCGTGGAAGACGCAGCACAGTCAGCGGGAGATAGAGAGGTGAAATTCCAGCGACCACTGAAGATTCTTCTAGGGCGACTACAAACAGAGTTGCATGGTACCAGGACATCGATCCTGACGAATTTCAGAAAATAGGGAAGCGCCCATTTGGCCATTATTACCCATTTTGTAACTGTGCAAAAAAAAAAGCAGAAAACACAAAAGTAGAGAAAAGCACAGACAAACTCAGACTATCAACTGAAGTGATATTGCAAGAACGAGGCAATAGGGAAGATAGGCTGACGTTTTTGCAGCGCCGTTTTTTGCCTCCATAGCGGAGAGGGGGCAAAGCTCCGGTCGCTCGGACGGGCCGCGCTTGCTTGGTTTTCCCATAGCACGCACGGAAAACGTGTTACTTGGGGCTTTTTTCTCACATTTCGCGTGCTTTGGGCGCCGCTCTTCGTCCTCCTGAAAAACAGGCACGCGGCGCTTCTACTGCATCGTGAGCTGCTACAAAAGTTTAAAAGTGAAGACAAGCTGAAAGCTGTCTGTGAACTTCAACCGTTTCCAATGCAAGCAGTGCGAGGAGCGAAGGCGCCGAGAGCAGATTATGGCTGTTCGTCGACACTTCCGAGGTCTTCTCACATTGAAAATTTTTCGTCGTGCACAGTATTACCAACAATTAACAAAGAAAACCGTTATGGCCACACTTATATAAAAAAGGAAGTGCGTTTGTAAACTCAAGCTACAGCAAATGAAAAAATGCTGTACATTTCTAGATCGCGCACCGGCTTTCCAAGACAACCATTTGTAATGCGAAAGTGACTGAGCTTGCAAGCTTAATACACCACTGTTGAAATACCGTACCATGAGCCCTGCAACTCTTTTATTCAGCTGATGGCTGTAGACTACTCTTCGCTGCTCAATGTCAACAGATTTATGATGCGTGTTAGCGCTGAGCGTTTATATGTACTGGTATTTCAAGCAACACTTACCGATAAGGCAGCTGGCTGAGGTGTTTTGATGCTACGATCAAAGTTGTGAGTTCGATTCCCGCATACACCAGCTGCATTTGCATGAAAGTGCATCGTAGTAACATTGTAGTTAGATTTAGGTGCAAGAATAGAAGACAGAGGGTGTTGTTTTGTATATTTGAAGGAACGGGGGGTTACGCTCAATGTGATCAGAAGTGGCGTTCGGTGTGTGTGCATCCTCTGTTCGTTGTCGTCGTCGTGCCTAACGCTTCCAATACATTTAGGTGCATGTATAAAAAAAGTCTGTTGGCCGCAATTAACCTTGAATCTGACACTATGGGGTGCCTGCCAATCATATCATGGCTTTTGCACGTAAAATATTATATGCTTGCATGCACCCAAGCTGCTGGCGATATAAAGCTGCCACAATGAAAATGAGTTGAAAAAACCAAGCCCAAAGGGAAATTTATGATGGTCTCGCGAAATTAGACACGGTTATCAGGGGCAAATCTCGGCATACCTACAAGCAAGCTGCGCCCTAGTGGGTATTGCATAATATTACGAAGACCAAGCGAGCTGCGAAAACAACCAAATCAACATTCAAATCAGACAACACACTGCATGGTGAGGCGTGGATATTATTGCGAATTGAAACATGCGCAGCAGGAAACATGCATGGTCGAAGTGTACATAAAATACTTCCTTGTGTGCATCATTATGCTTTCAAAGGAGCTGTAAAAATTCCATTGTGTCATTGAACTCAAGATATGACATGTTAACATCCGATGAATACCTCGGCAAAAGTAAAACTTTTATGAAACTGAACACGGAGTGTTCCAATGGTGCCAGGGACTCACAAAGCAGACGTAAGTTTAGACGTAATTTAACCGCGCGACAAACTAAGCATCCGAACATTCAAAATCCAAACGCTATATACAAACGCACGCGAAAGCGTGGTAGTAGTTCCCTACAGCTCCAAGAAGACACGGCTAGTTGGCAAGGGAAATGCACGTTTTACCTGTAACATACAAATAAATTCGTGCCGTCACTCACATTTAGTGTCATAGAAAGGCGGCTATTCCCAATCGACATGTACATAGCACTCGCACAAAGACATCGTGTTATACTTGCTTGGTCCCGCAAAGGTCATCAATGAATCGCTCTCGATTCTGGTGAGATTCACACGATAAAAAACGTTTTTAAAATCTCTTTCAGAGCAAGTCACAGGCTGAGATGACGCTGCTTGTGCAGGGTGACCAGATAAAAGCGCATGAAGAGTGCGTGAATGTGCTGAGAGTGTGCAGGCAGAAGGCGGGAGCTGGGCACCAAGCGACTGGCTTTCGCTAGTAAAGCGGCGAAACGCGTGTAACGCAACGCCTCCTGGCCGAAGTTGGGAGGCCTATATGAAGGATACCATAAAAAGCAAGAGATAAAAAAGGGGGAGGAAAAAAAAGGCACGAAGCACCAAGTCAACAAAAGCCTTTGCCACAGCAAGCATAGCAGGCTCGTTATACAAAACCAAGATAACACTTTACATGTAAGGGGACAAAGAGGGCACCGACGCTACACTCAGATTGTTTGTGAATATGCGCAACCCCAATACGTTCGTGGGCTCTTTGGTTCTATGTCAGAAGAGCACAGAGGTATCACTAGAGAAAGGAGCACAGTGACGTTTTCATTGGGCTCCTAGATGGAAGCTATAGTGGCATTTCAGAGAATTAAAATGTTTTCAATGTGTAACATTTAGACAGCGACCTGTTTGGTCCACGTATACGCAATTGCAAGTCTATGGTATGAAGTGCGCAGCACCAGTGATACAGGATACATAACTATGATAATGACTAACATTGCATGATCTAACTGAACATTTTGCTGATTGGCGACACGTCGCTTTACTTTGGAACATGAAGTGAATAACTTCTTCCTGGCAACCCAATCAGGTAAGTTGGCGTAACAAATGCTTATCAAGAAGTCTTTGGTCTCATTACAAAGTCTAACTTGACGCCTTAACTTGTAAACTGAAGGGACACCGTAAGCTCATCAGTGCTGCAATTGAGGCTACAAATAGGTGTATGTTTAGGAGCCTTCTTAGATATACCTATTTAAACGGCAAAAAAGTCATGCAGACTGGAGCCGTGATGTTCATGTGTGACACACCCCTACCTGAAGATGTTAGCCGTCTTCTCAACAAACACCCGAAGTATAGAATTGAGCCGACTGCCTGCGCACATGAGTTACCAGCGCTAAACTATAGAGTAACAGGAAAAGTTTTATTGGAGCAGCGTAAGCGTGCCTTAATGGATGGTGTTGACTCTCTTCAAAGATGTGCTTCAAGGCCAGGAACTGGATATCACGTGCGCGAATTCTATGTCGTCATTTATTTTTCTTCAGAGATAATGACGTACGCTTAATGCAATCGAATAAGTAGGGTGGTTTTGTGACTTTGCCTACATCTGCATTTAATGAAAAAGCCTTGCGGGTTGCTATTAAGAACTTCAAGAGTGTGAATTGAGCCTGGCAAAACATAAGAAGACTGCGAGCAAACATTGTGAAGAAGTTGGCACTTAGCGTATGTCGAAGCAGATTGCAAAGACCAAAGGGGATAGCTTTTTAGCCTTTCCAGTTCTAAGACTCACCAGGTGAATGTCCCTTTCAGGACTACATATATTGAGCGGGATGGGTGGCAACAGTATGTCAGTAGTTTTTCATTAAAGTCACTTCAGTGTGCTGCTGTCAACAGCCCTTTTCTGAAACTAATTTCTGACGAAGTTGATTAATAGATATGTGAGGTTTAACGTCCCAAAACCACCATATGATTATGAGAGATGCCGTAGTGGAGGGCTCTGAAAATTTCGAGCACCTAGGGTTCTTTAACATGCACCCGAATTTGAGCACATGGGCCTACAACATTTCCGCCTCCAATAAAAATGCAGCCGCTGCAGCCGGAATTTCATCCCGTGACCATCCCGGTCAGCAGCCGAGAACCTCAGCTACAAGACCACAGCGGTGGGGCATTGTGTAGAGCATGCTTCAGTTATCGAGTTGTCGAGTTCTTTCACCGTAAAAATAAAACGAGTTCTCTTTTTTTTTCTGTAGATGTGAGTGATCTTTTTCATTCCGTTTCACATCCTAAGCCCATTGCTGCTGGTAACTTATGCTACGAAGAAGACGGTGAGGCTCATTTTGTTGCTCGTGCTGAAATTTTGGTACCAAATTGTTTGAAATAAGAGCGCACTACAAAGACGCGAACAGAAGAGACAGGGACAAGTGCTTGTCTCTGTCTATCCTGTCGACATATACGTTGTACGCTCTTATTTCATACAATCATGTATCACCCACTCGCTCAATCAACCATATTGACAAGTCGGTACTTAATGTCCTTACTGTTCTAAAAGCGTCCCTCAGAAGTACTCTCGTTCCTTTTGAAGGTGGCATATATACGCGAAATAAAGACATTTGCATCGGGACCAGTGTAGCACCACTTCTGTGTGACAATTTTTCATCACTTAGTGACCAGGTAATACAACGTATTTCTAACTCATAACATTCTTCTAATGTTTTGAAGTATGTTGATGACTTTTATTGTTTTAGACAAGACGTGCCTTTTGGCCTACCATGAAATCGTAGACTTCTTTTTTTAAGACAAATTCCAAAGGACTAGCTTTCATTCATTAGTTTCTAAGCGACAATGTTTTGCACCTTTGAGACATTAATTAACCTTGCAACGAAAAGTGATCGTATTTGTTGGGCTTACATGCCTCGTAGGAAAAAGAGCTTTTGCCATATGACTCCGTGAAATATACGAGTGTTAAACATAGTATTTCCCTGCATTGCCTTCAATCCGCGCTGCGCAGATTGTGTCCGCACGTACATGATGCAGACCAGCCTAGGCAATCAAATTTCCAGACTGAAAAAGGCTAGCTTTCCTCGGGTGGCTCAATTTCCTATGGAGGCGGAAACGTTGTAGGCCCTGTGCTCAGATTCAAGTGCATGTTAAAAAACCCCAGGTGGTCGAAATTTCCGGAGCCCTCCGCTACGGCGTCTCTCATATTCATATGGTGGTTTTGGGACGTTAGACCCCACATATCAATCATCAATACTCGGGTGGTCTTGCACGCCATTGCCGTATTTTTGCTACGGAAGCTGAATACCAGCACTCCGGAAGAGCATTCAAGATATTAGAAAGAAAAGGAGCACTCTAAACCACAAGTTGTGGTTTGCACAAGCTGAGATATCACATCAAGACGGTGCCTACAAGGTTTCTGTTTTCTACTTCGAATAATCTGGCACACTTGCGCCCACAAATCTCTCGTGCCAGGCCGCAAGGAGGCCAAAAGAGGGACGTGAAATTTTTCAGGTGATGTGCCAACGCTGTTGTTACTAGTATTTCTCTGAGCAGTGGTAAGTCCTACACTGCACAAACTGGATGCTGTAATAACGACTGCCTCAGGGAGCATGCGAATAGTACTGGTGACAGCGATGGTGCTTATCTTTCTGCACATGTAAGATCATGCAAGTGTGTGCCACGTTTTAAGCAAGCTGTCGGATTATCAGCAAAAGTCGAGACCAAAGAGCAAGAGAACTGCTAGAGGCGTAATATAATAGAAGTAATGCATCGGCTTTTGTTAGTGGCACGTCTGGTATAGTCTATCAACCTGAGTTATCCTTGTTTACTCAAATGCTCACGTGTTGACATGTCTGTGGTAATATTTTTGACGCCACTGTGGATGGACGGAAATTTCTCTGTTTTTTTTTTCAGCCGCACCAGCAAGAAACAGATTTTAGTTCGGCGCCCGTCTGTTTTTTTCCTGCCCCCTGTTTCATGTTCCTAATATAGGGCCAATTACAAAATATTCAGTAAACCATAAACCCAGCTCACCCAAAAGCAAGTTCTTCAAACATTAGATTTAATTTATTAACATCATTGCTTTTTCAAAATGAAACGTGCATAGGGTAATTTGGAGGAGGCATTTCAAGCACCGACGCTGCTTTGGCATATATGTTGCTCCACATTGTCGTGCATAAGATCTGGGAATCAAATTGAGCTTGAACCTGAATATTTTTTTTTCTTTTTGAGCATGATAGCGTTACGGACACTGGAGGTGGTGGTTAGTTGGTAGAAAAGCGGTGTTATGAAAAAAGTTTTTATTTTTATTGTTCAACACCCCAGAACAGAATACCATTTTGAAACAATATTGCAACCGAAATAGCAGAGCAATTTTCTTCTCCTTCTGCATCTTCAATTCACTGGCTTATTACAAAAAATAACAAACATGGAGTTTTTTTCACGTACATAGTATTGTCTACGAAGAATGTACAGAGCAATGACCATAGACACAGCAAGAATAAAACACCCCAGCTAACCAGCTATCATAAACAATAATTGAAGTGGCCAAGTCGAAATGTTCAGTATATAGCTATCATTCTGCAGTGAAGCTTGAAACTATGGTATTTCATTATTCGTGACCACGTCCGCCTTGCTTTGTTGCGCCGTGCTCTTGTCAACTTCACAAATCACGCCCTGCGCATCAGCGTAACAAACTAAACATAGATAGCCGGCAGGGTGCTACAGCCTCGGATAGGCCAATAAACACGTAATTTGTGAATTCGTTCTTAGCCCTACAACAGGTTTAAAATTTCAGACCTTAATTTTGAGGCCACATTGTATAGGTTTCTAGTTTTTCAGCTTCAACTCTCATTTAATGCAATAAGACAAACTAGTTTGAGGCCAATCCTCCACGGTGGGTGTGAGTCACATTCTCTAGGTGAAGAAAAACTTCGTCACTCCTTGTTGGCAGGCACGTTGCAAGTTGCCTCTCAAGCCCCAATGAGCACCACATTGCTGGATGGGGAAGGACTTGGGCGTGCATCGGCTGGCAAGCAAGATAAATTTGGAAGCAAATGGCGGTCAATATAATCGCTCGTTATCTTATCCACAAATAATAAAACTATAATATAAATGCTCCAGACGACTAGTGAATGCAATGGAGCCAATTTCAGAATTCTGTCGTCAGAGAGGGTCGTGATTAAGCCAGTTTGGCGCAAACTAGCTGCCAATGGGAAGCCTGGTGGTGATGGACCACGCATTTTTGTTTTTTATAAGTCATATGTAATGCCTTTGGTTTGTATCCACATAAATATTTAGAACTAGCTCTCGTGTGCCGCAGATGGCGGCGCTGATCCCTGGACTACCGAAAGATGAGTGGAATCAGTGTTCATTCACTCGCCGTAGTATTGCTTTTATTTTATCATCCTAGTTTTAACTTCGAGCCTTATAGCGTTGCCAATCGATGATCTAAAAACGTCCTTGCTTGCATTGATTGCTGTAATTGGGCTAGAATTTGAAGTGGTAACTTCACTCCCATATATCGCAAGGCTACGGTCACTGAGATATACCAACACGAAGCAGTGTGCACATATTTAAACTACCCATATAAAACCTACACTCATGCCTAATACATAACAATCACTTGTTGAAATTTTGCGAACAATATGTTTTTTTTTTCTGCTTGCTAGGTGGCATGGCGTACATGTTGAGCTATCTTGATCGATATGATTCGCCGTTGACGGCTGCTGGTTTCATCTCAGTGGACACTTTCTTCTTCATGAGGCAAGTCACCTTTACGAGTGGTTATTGATATTATTAACAAAGTTTTTGCTTTCGCTTTTGCCTGTATGTTTTTTCTCCGTTCCTATATTTATTTTCCAGATTAGGCTTATTCCTGTGGCATAGTGCATCATTCTTCAGCATTCCCAAGTGGCATGTTAGTGATGCACTTCGTATCTAGAAATAACGGATATTATGCATGAAAACTGAAGTTTTTATCTTGTAACGCAGCGGGTGAAAAACAGCGCAACTTCGTCAAAGCTAAAACTGAATATAGTTCTTCCATATAATATCAATATCCAAGAGCTCTGAAATGGGAATTAAATATTTATGAGGCAACGACAAATATAGATGCTCATATGATGAACAAAAGCAGTTCGATGAATGGCTATTTCACCTCAATCATTACTTTAGATGTGTTTGGCAAAATTTTTCGGTGAATTTGTGACAAAAGATACGTTCATTGTTCATACGTGTCATCTTCTTTTAAGCTTTTATGCTTTATATCTTGCCACTGAGATCAATAACTCGCGATTGTGAGTGCCTCAATAAATGAATACAAGGTCACTTTGAAGACGTTACACATAGGGATGTAGTTCATGTGATTATAGTATTTGATCGCCATATTTGGGTACAAATTGCAAAGTAATGATATGCGCCAATAGAACTGAGCGTGCCATTCTTCTTTTCACAAGCATCATTCTCGACATATATAAAGTGGCCCATTGTTTGGCAGGGCAATATATATATATATATATATATATATATATATATATATATATATATATATATATATATATATATATATATATATACGTTTCGGCCTAGAGTCTGGCCTTTATCAGGATTAAGGGCACACTTTCTTGGTGCTCAGCTTTATACAATTTTAAAACAGAGGGGGAGAGAGGAATAAATGCACAATATATACCTTGATAGAGGAATACTGAGAATCCCCTTACACTTGAAGCAATTAAAGCTTTAGAAAACAATAACGGCAATAATGAAAAAATAACTGAGTGCACAGCACTGCCGCTGCGTAGGACACTGAACAACTGAAAATATTTCCAAGTGTAACTTTTCTTCCTAAGTACAGCTGTCGCATGTTTCTGCTTTTACCTCATCGTCCAATCAATTGTGCCAAACATGACATGCCCAACAGCAACCCTGTGCACAGTCGAGAGGCCCCTACTGCACGCGTAATCCTGAATCGGGCCAGAATTGCCATTGCACCCGCTTCCAAGCCTCTGCGGGAATACGCGGCGCCCCTCTTTCTACGACGAGATGTCGACGGGGCCCTAAGTAGTTCAAGGCTTAAACTTCTTCAAAAAGCTCTTTTTCCCCCACACCGAACCGCCAGAGCCAGGAGGCGCTGTCTGGTCGGGAACAATGCGTTAGTGAAAGGAAGGATACACAGACTACAGACATCCTAAAAGTGGAAAGGAGAAAAGTGAGAGAGTTGGAAGGTAAGGGGAAGGAAGAGTGAAAGGGGGCGCCTGGGGGAGTCCAGCTTAGATTCTCCTTTTTTTTCTTTCTTTTTTTTCTTTCCTTCTTTTTTCTTAAGGTTTTCCTCTTTCTCTCTCCCTCTGATTTAAGTATGTATAAAGCTGAGCGCCAACAAACTGTACCTTCAATCCTGATGGAGGCCAGACTCTAGGCCGAAACGTTGAAATAAACCACGTTGTGACCACTCACGGACGATCTACTTCTCTACTTGATATATATATATATATATATATATATATATATATATATATATATATATATATATATATATATATATATAAGTCAAAGAAGTGTATATTTAAGGGCTCGTTTTTCCGCGTTTTGGCACAATAATAATGAGATCTAACAGACAGTAATGCCAAGGAACGTACAGGGGAAGCTATTAAAACCAATGGAATGTAAATAATAAAACAAGTGGGTAAAACAATAACCAGCCGTGAGCAGGAATCAAACCGATGACCTTCGAATAACGCGTTCGATGCTCTAACCACTGACCCATCACAGCGGCCTTCCCTCCATCCACTTTTTTTGGGTTTATTTGTGAATTTAGAAGTAGGAGTATAGATGGCGCTGACTGATACTCCTACTTCTAAATTCACATATAAACCCAAAAAAGTGGATGGAGGGAAGGCCGCTGTGATAGCTCAGTGGTTAGAGCGTCGAGCGTGTCATTGTAAGGTGGTTGGTTCGATTACTGCTCAAGGCTGGTTATTTTTTCACCCACTTTTCTTTCTTCTTATTTACATTTCAGTGGTTCTAATAACTTCTCCTGTACATTTCTTGCATTCCTTGGCATTACTGTCTGTTAGATCTCATATATATGTATATATATATATATTGTTCAGGTAAGACTCTAACCGCAGTGAAGAAGACGCCCGCACGAAGTGATTTTAATCGATTTTATTGACGTTTCGGCCGCGTGTCCGGCCTTCGTTCGTATACAGTGTATGGCATGAGTGCCGTTTACTTACGCTGACATGAAAGGCGACATATGGACATATATAAATGCAAGTCACACGATTTGAAGGGAACCTGATACAGGAGTAAAAAAATATCGTTTCACAGCCCGACTAGGTGGCGAACACGTTATTTACAAATAAAAGATAAGACATATAAGAAATAAAACGCAAAACATGAAGAGTAGACCGACCGGTAAAGGGAAGGTGAAAAAAAGAAGAAAAAAATAAACTAATAACAAAGAAAAAACAAAGAGCTATATAAAAGACGTTACAAAGCTGCTACGTAATCAACAGATACAGACAGTGTAGCGCGACTTGCTGAGCAAGGTAGAAAACAGATGGACAGGGTGATACAGGTTATACAGATAGGCAACTGAGTTTTCCTACGCTTTGGTTCAGGCCAGATGCGATGGCGTCGAAATTATAGGTGGGGAGTTATTCACGGGGTTCTCTATCATAATTCTTGCGGAAACCAGTATTGAGTAAAGTGACCTGTAGATTTTCAAAAGAGTGGTTAGGGAGGAGCACGTGTCATGAAATGGGCAAGTGGAGCAAGGTGTTAGCGTGATATTCATGGTTGTTAAAACGCCGTCTAAAAGGCCTTTCTGTTTGACCAATGTACTTCGCATAGCGCACATTCATTCATGTATATAACGTTGTTAGATTCACAGTCATGATTGCCTTTGATTTTTAAGGAAAAGTTGGAACCAGTACTAGTGACTTGTTGGCGTGGCGCATGTACGGGCCTACCTTGCACCGTAGTTTTCAGCAAGGATGGCACCCGATTGTGTCAGAACTGTCTGTTTTCGATGATGATGATGAGAGTGTATCTCAAAGATATTAAGCTTTGCGATGCACTGGATGTAAGTGGTTCGGCAAAAATGGTTCTTAGGCGTTCAGTTTGCACTAAAATATTGTGATGCTTTCTTAGCACATTGGAAAGCCGCGGAACTGACGCAGAATGGGTAAGGAATAAGTTTGTCTGCTCTGAGGGAGTCGAGTTTTTAGCAGTGCACAACAGCGTTCTACGATTATTCGTGCCGGCACACTTGATTGCGTCATCAATAAATGCGGTGGATATCTTTGTTTGAATGAAGCATCCTTTAGTGTTCTGCAATTTTTTTAACTCTGATTGCTCTGAACAGGTTCTTTCAAAGCTTAAGACCTGACTGTAAGGGATGCTAGTTTCACAATGTTTCACCTGGCTACTGTTAAAGTGCAAATACTGTTGCTGGTCTGTAGGCTTCCTGTAGAGAGCAGTCGATAGTTTATCATTTACAACCGAAATGCTGACATCATTAAAACTAAGCGTAGATGTGGAATATGTGTGAGAAAATGATAATTATGGATGGGCATCCTTAAAGTCACATATGAAGGAAAGCAACGCCTGTAGACAATGTGGCCAAATAAGAAAAAAATGTCATCGATGTAATGTTCATAATAAAAAGGTTTCAGCGCGCGGGTTTGCAAAAATTCACTTTCAAGCAGGCACATAAATATAATGGCGTAATTGGGTTCAATACGCGTACCCATTGACGTGCTACTAACTTGGACGTACTGTTGCCCTTCAAATTGAAAGTTATTTAGCTTTAAAATAAACCTGAGTAATACTGCAAATGTGTTGCTGTTGATATGTTTATCCGGCGATGCTGCTTCATGGGACCTGGCGACTGCCAATATTACGTCTACATGCGGAATGTTAGTGTGTAAAGACGCTACGTCTAGTGTGACAAAAAAGCCTTGAGGAATATTGAAATAAATTATATCAGAGACAAAGTTTGTAGTGTCCCTTGCGTAAGACGGAAGTAATGCTGGGATACTACTAATCAGAGAATCGACATAGCTGGACAATTGTTCTGTGTCAGTACTTATCCTGGCACTAATGAGACGGTCGGGGTTGTTTATTTTATGTATTTTAAGCAAAAGGTAAAAACGACCGGGTCATTTTTACCTTTTGCCATTTTTATGCGGGATGGTGCGAAGAAGAGGACGACGACGTGTTTGGTTTTCGAAAAAACGAAAAGTACACAACGGCTGCCATTTGACTGCTGGTCTATTTTTCTACTCTAAAGTAGTACATACATTCGCAACACTTTGGTGGTGGTGCCCGGTACGACCTATAAAGGAACTTCACAGCAGACGTGTTCTTTGCTGCCCAACCAAGTCAACAGAAACCAGTTCTGCCGATCCTGTTTCAGCCGTGACTCCAGCACGCTCATATTTGTTAGGCCGCCATATTAAAGGGATCCTGAAATGATTTTCGTGATTTTGTACAAACACAAGGAGCCTCTACACCAAATACTAAGTGTGATTTAGAGACCGATTTGAGCTCTCTGCACCAACTCTGTGTGTAGTTTATTGCAACACTTTAAAGCTGCAAATTCCTGCAGATTGGTGCTGATCACTGCGACTCAGCCAAACGCGTTTTCAGCCTATCATTACTGAGCGACACCCTCTGGCCAAATGACGTCGTTGTGGCTGCTGATCACATTGGTTGTCATTAGTTGTAAAATGCACGGAAGAGAGATCGGCTGATGAGGGGTGACACCTGTCGTAGCAGATATGAACCTCTCTGAGATCTTCATCTATGTTGCCAGATGGTACGCGTGCTGCCGAGGGCACTGTGTGATGGTCGAGACTGCAAAAGCTCAAATCATCGAGCACGCCCGCAAAAGCTCTGCGATCGCGAGCGAACCAGCGTGCCTCATGAATTCAGGAGGCCAATGAGAGGTGAGAAAAATGCTATGATATAATTGCCAATCGTGGCCTTACTACATGGCGTTTCACTAAACTTGTGATGTGAATAGGTTGATGATGCTTTAGCCCAAATGCTCACAAAGCACCGAAAAAACCTCTTCTGGGACCTTCTAACATACCATCATGCCCTTTGCTCGCTCCTTGGCTCAAACTTTCCATGGGCCGCTTTTGAGAATACACCATCTTGGTCGTTTACAAAACCGGCCACCTTCACCAGGACACAGATTGTATGTTACAATATCTAGTGGATCCACCCGATGCTTCAGAGAAAGCTACTGACACTTCCGATTTCTCTATATCAAACTACATTGATGTAGGTCATGAACAACCACGTGAATCAGCTTTACGTTCCATAATCGTCAGTCTGAGTTTGTCAACTCAAAGCCCTTCTTTCATCTTCTGCTGCCTCAACGACAGGGTGCTATATCACCAAAATATGTGTTCTCAAAGCCATGACGCCTTCTCGTCGTGCCTTCCAATTTGTGCGTAGATGTCGTCCGCCAGCTTTTCAACGAGCCCAACACCAGTCATCTTGGGGTCACACGCACGTTTGATCACGTCCGACACCATTTTTTTGGGTAGGGCTCTATGACACTGTGCAAAGGTACTTGAGCAGATGTGACCTATAAAAACGCCAAAAACGATTAATACTGCTTCCAGCCGGGCATCTTCAGCCTATTGATATCCCCGCACAGCCAATCTACTGTGTAAGGCGCGACTTTTTTGAGCACTTTTCAACTTCTTTTCCTGGAAACAAAAGCATCACCGTTACGCCTGACCATGTCTGTGGTCTGTGTACCTGTTTTGTAATGCAGCTATGCCATCATCGTGAGGAATATTTGTATACAATGAGGACACATCAAGAGTAACCAAGTACGTATTTATTTGGCGCACACAGACCTGCAATATCTCTCAGAAAATGTGTGGTGTCTTTTATGTACCATGCGAGGGTGCATTGAAAGTGGCCTATTAGTTTGTCTACATACCCTGATATGGGTTCAGTTATTTTACCTATGCTTGATATGATTGTTTCACATGAGTTCCGGGTTTATGAAGTTTTTAGAGGATGTAGAAGCAACCTGAGCGAGGGTATGCTGCTCGTATTTGTTTGTGTTCAGTGTTGGTTATCTTACCTGCGTCCAACAGTCTTTTTAGTTCTGATGATACGATACGTTTGTATTTGTCTGTCTAATCAACTGGCAGGCGTTCGTGATTAGTCAACTAAGAAAGAAAGACAGAGCAGTTCTTTGTGGAACACATCTCGCTCGTCTCAGTGCTTATCTGGACTTTTCGCTGCATTTGTGGGGTGTGTTGGCCCATACGTTGCGGTTATGGACGTACAACCTCACGAGGTGACGTCCGGCTCCAGTTCGACCTCGGCCACTACCTCAAGGAAGCGAGGAAACGCATCCAGCGAGAGCGATGACACTGAGCTGTTCTAAGCATCTTGGACGAGTCATCAGATGACGGCTTTGAACCTGTCCTGCACCGCATAGCCGAGCGACAGATCGTCAATTCATCGTCAGTGTCAAGTACGGCCACCGTGAAAATGGCGCCCCAGGGATGACCCCATTTAATCCTGTTCGTGACAAAGAATGCTACCGAAAGTCTGATTAACAGGCAAGCGTTCTAACGCTGTTTTGAGAACACTGTGTTGAACGAGGTCAAAGACGCACGACTAAATATAAAAGATACATACTGGCGGTCGATGTGCTGCACCCGAGTGCACTGAGAACGCTGCAACAATTAACACAACTGGGAAACATTCCAGTTAGATCTATCATACCAGCCGATGGTGTGACCACATCAGGAGTCATTTACGATAATAACACGGAAGTTCCGAGTGCAGACCTTTCCATACTTATAAAACCAGCGAGTACAAACAACGTCATTGTCAGCGTTAAACACCTTGGTAGCACACGTTGGGTGAGGGTAACGTTCAAAGGTGACTGTCTTCCTGCCTGCGTGAAGGTTGGCGACTTCCGTCAACAAGTTCGAGCATTTATTCATGAACCTGTGCAATGCTTATGCAGTCAGAAGATCGGCCATGTAAACAGTGTTTGCAGGAGCTCCACAGCGTGCCCCCGGTGGGCCGAAGCACATGCGGAAGGCAACTGCAGCGCAGCCATACTGAAGTATTCTAACTGTCAGGGTGCCCACAAGGCTTCTTCCAAAGAATGTCTACACATAAAAAAGAATTTTCTATTATGAAGCAAGTGGTACGAGACAGCTCAACCCACAAAGAAGCCGCTGAGAAAATACGATGAAGATGACGTCGCCGTCTAAGGTCTTCACGTCGGACAGCGACAAATTCAGGTAGTAAGTCGAAGCATCAGGAAAAATTGCCAGCTGCTGTTTCTAACATGGAAAACGCAGACGTTCAAAAAGAGCAAAGGGGCAAATCAGTCTCTACAGAAGACTGCCCACCACTTCCGCGTACGCAACGTGCAGAAGAACCGCAGCAGAAGCCGTCTTCTTCAGAGCAAGGTGCTGCAATGGAGGAACTGTGGAACACACATCAGCAAGTAATAGCTATTCTGTGACCCTTAATTAACGCCATTAACTTGTTGTTAAGCAACATACACACAACATCAGCTACAAGTGCATTGTGATTACTGGGTGCTTTGAGTTCAGTACTCGCAACACTTGAGTAAATAAAGGCTCATCAGCCAGTGTCTTTCAGGGAAAAGGTGCGAAAGGCAGCGATTCTTCAATGGGATGCCTGAGGACTGAGATCAGGCATTGCTGACTTCCGTCGGTTCGTGTACACCAATAAGTTCCCGGTCAATGTTATCTGCGAGCTAAATTTGCCGAACGAAATCAAACTTTCTGGTTATGAGTCATTCATGTCGGCTACATCTGTGGTAAATAGCAAAGTTCTGATGTATATTCGCTGCGACCTCACCTACATTCATCATCTAGAGTCACCTCATGACGACAATGAATATATATGTATAACAGTGAAGAAGAGAATTACCGCCATTGCTGTGGGTTCCTACCTCTCTCCGTCGAGTCGTTTCGACCATACAAGAATAGAAAGTATTCTGCCAGCAGCTCTTCACCCTTGCAGTATAATCGGCGACTTCAATGCTAATCATGCAATCTGGAGAAGTTCGAAGACCAATGCTAAAGGAAGAAATCTGGTGTCCTTCACCTCCAACAACGTACTCTTGTTGCTAAATGGCGGTACTCCAATGTTTTTGCATGGTTCAAAGTGTAGCAGCTGCCCTGACTTGGCCTTTGTCTCACGAGGCCTCGTGAGGCATGCTGAGTGGTTTCCAGACATATAAACGCATGGAAGTGACCACATTACCACTTACGTGAAAATGGAAGGATTATCTCATGGTAAGATTCGCGATAGAGTTGAAAGAGTGGACTGGTTGAAGTTTCACTTTCGAATGGAAGAGCATTGTGAAGCAAACAGATCTCGTGACATAGAGGAGATAATCAAAAAGAAAATACACGACACTACGTGTACTCTCACATGCTCTCCCAAAGTAACGAAATTTGACGTCGAGTTAAAACGACTTCGAGCAATCCGATGGCGTGCTTAACAAAGATACCGACGCGTGGCGGCAACGGTTAACTTAGGAATCGCTCGACGTTTACAGAAGAAGATATAACACCAGATAGATAAACTCGAGTGAAAACGTTGGTCTGCTTTTTGTGGGTTGCTTGACCGGCGAAAACATTTATCACAATCGTGGAAGACAGTACGAGATCTCCGCACAAAACCCACTCAGTGGTCACCATTCAGGACTCTTGCACTTTCTGAACAGCGCGCGACATTGACGTCGCAGAAGATTTGTGTGCCAGTTTATCTGGGCCACTCGCAGTGCCCAATAGCCTATTTGCCTCGACCAACTGTCCACAAACACTGTATTCCCACGTGGGAACCTTTTACCATCGTTGAACTCAGAGTAGCACTAGCTTTGTGGGAACGCACGTCAGCACCAGGGCCCAATAGAATTTCTTATAAAGCCCTGTGTCATCTGGGTGAACGAAAGAGAATCCTACTCCTCGATTTGTACAACAAATCTTGGCAAGATGAGACGCTTCCAAGAAGCTGGAAGACAAGTCGCGTAGGTCCACTTCTGAAGCCAGGCAAGTCACCGTTGGAGCTCTCATCCTATCGCCCAATCGCATTTACCCGTTGTGTATGCGAAGTTATGGAGAGGATGATCTTGGGACGCTTGAAGTGGTACTTGGAGTGCAACAATATCTTTCCAGATGCCATGGCAAGATTTCGGCGTGGTCGATCATCGATCGACAACGTATCGGCCTGGTCACTTACGTCCAACACGAGAAAGGCCGTAAGCTTCTCTGCGCATTTTTTTCGTAGACTTAAAGGAGGTGTATGTCGACGTTACACATGAAGCAGCACTCACGAAGATGCAGGAGTAGGTTGTGGGATGTATCACTGGATACGTAGTTATTTTCTGAAGACGGTCAAACTTCACTACATTACAGCCACCGTGGCGTCCCCTAGGGTGACGTACTCAGCCCTATGCTGTTCAATCTCACGCTAATTGCTCTCACTGAGCCAAGTACAGTCAAGTTATCAATTTACGCAAATGATATCTGCGTGTTGGCATCGGCTGTAACACGCTTGCAGTTGCGAGCGAGAATTCAAACAGCTGCCACTGAAACATTACGTTACCTCCGAAATTGAGGCTTGGAAATTTCTTCCGAAAAATGCGCCCTTGTAGCTTTTACACGCAAGCCTAAGAATCAGTAAACTATAAGCATCAATGGTCAAACTCTACCATACGTTCGATCGCACGAATATTTGGTGTCATAATTCACAGGAATTTATTATGGAGTGATCACGTTTTGTACATAAACAACGGTTAATAGACATCTGCAATCTACTCAAGTTCTTTGCAGGGAAGGCTTGCAGATTATCACCCAGTGTAATGCCATGGCTATACAGGGTACGTTTTCTCAGTGTCCTGCGGTACTGCTTACCGGCATTGACCAATTCAAGCAAAACAAGCCTACAAAAATTATACAGTGTCCAGTCCCAGGCACTCCAGATTTGCCTTGGCTTGCCTCGTAGTGCGTCGCCAATGGCTTCTATATCAATCACCGTGGATCACCTCATCACGACACATAATAACGTTGAGACACTCGGGACACATATAAGGCATTTTGTTGGGACACCCTGCGACCACCTAGTCTCTTTACCAGCAGACAGGCCATGTTCGTACTTTTGCCAAACGGAAACCACGTATCGCGACTCTTATCCAACATGCTTCACACCCGCTGCCAGGCCTTCGACTCTTCCTCGGTGCCTGACTCAGGCTAACATTAGGCTAACTATACCTGGCATACAGAAAAAAGCAGATACATCGTCACTTCCTCTTAGGAAGCTTTCTTTGCTCTTGTTATACGAGACGTGTCAAAGCTGTATACAGGTATACACCGATGGCTCTATTTTACAGAAGAGTTCAACGGCATCTTTTTTCATACCAATAAAAGACACAAGGAAATTCAAGACCTCCCACATTACGACAACAATGGTAGTGGAGCTCACAGCTCTTCGTGCCGCCTTGCAATTCATGAGTGATCAACAGCCACAAAAATGGGCAATTTTCAGTAACGCAAAAGCGGCACTGCATTCCCGTCTATCACCTACGTCACGGCCAGACCGAACAACAGGTATTCGAGATTGCAAAATACTTACTATTTCATTGAGAAAAAACATAAAACAGCCTTTAAATGGCTTGCAAGTCATTGTGAAATAATTAGCAATGAACGGGCGAATCGAGCTGCTCGTTCTGCCCATACTGAAAGCGATCAAATATCGATTCCACTCTCCAGAACTGACGCTGCACAGAAACTCTGCATGCTTGCTCGCAAGCGCACCACTTCGCAATGAAACGAGTCAAATTTCACTCATGCACGATTGTGTACCTAAGACCCAACTCTCAGCATTCGAATTCCCCCAGAGCTTCGCCGACGATACGCTATTGTGTAGTGCCAATTATGGTTAGGTGTCGCATTTACCAATGCGCACGTGCTCCGCATAGGAATGACCGACACAGCTACATATTGTCACGGGGTCGTGACGTGGCCAAAGACAGAAAACTTCGTGTTAGGATTTAACTGTTTATTTGGGCGAACCTGTGCCCGGTAAAGGGAAAGTCTAATTACAGCAGCAGTCTTGCACAGATAGCAGTCTCGGACTGATAGCAGTCAACGAAGCGTAGGCCATCGATCAACCTTTGACAAGCGGCGAAGCGCGTCGGCAATTATACCCTTGTCGTCGAATGTTCTAGCGTTATCGCTGGCGCTGGCGTAGGTTGCAGAACAATCTGTATCGTTCGCACAGTGGGCGTGATCTTATCGAAATGATCTACTACAGTCCGGAACCTTCTCGAAACCTGCAGGCGCGGTTTGCGCCGAGAATCGTGTGGTGTTTCGGAACGATAACAAAAACTTGCGAAATGGAACGTGGCATCGCCCCCCTCTGAAAAAAGGCATCGTCCCGATCCTTTAACTAAAGATGAAGGTACAATAATAATGCAAGAAAGTACAATGAATAAATTACAATACAACAATAATACAAAAAAACACTGTTTCAGTTTGTTAACGTGCATGAAACGGCTTGAGGCGCGCGACATGGACGACTTCAGGTCGTGATCGGCGTCGTTGAGAGTTCGTGATGCCGCCGGGAACAACCTCGTAATCAAGTGGGCCGAGACGTCGAACCACCTTGTACGGTCCGAAGTACCGTCGCAGAAGCTTTTCACTTAGTCCACGTCGGCGTATCGGCATCCCCACCCAAACACGTTCACTGGGCCGGTAATCCACGAAGCGACGTCGAAGGTTGTAACGGTGGCTGTCGGTCGTCTGTTGATTCTTGATACGAAGACGCGCAAGTTGTCGGGCTTCTTCGGCGCGTTGAAGGTACTCGCTCACATCGAGGTTTTCTTCGTCGGTGACGTTGGGTAACATGGCATCGAGCGTCGTTGCCGGGCTCCTTCCGTAGACTAATTTGTATGGAGATATCTGTGTCGTCTCCTGCACCGCCATGTTGTATGCGAAGGTCACATACGGAAGAATGGTGTCCCACGTCTTGTGTTCGACATCGACGTACATTGACAGCATGTCAGCGATCGTCTTGTTAAGCCGCTCGGTGAGGCCGTTGGTCTGTGGGTGGTACGCTGTCGTCCGGCGGTGGTTTGTTTGGCTGTATGCCAAGATCGCTTGAGTTAAGTCGGCAGTGAATGCCGTTCCTCTGTCGGTAATAAGGACCTCCGGGGCGCCGTGACGTAGGACGATATTTTTGATGAAAAACTTAGCTACCTCGGATGCACTGCCTTTTGGCAGGGCTTTTGTCTCGGCGTAGCGGGTGAGGTAGTCGGTAGCTACCACGATCCACTTGTTTCCGAAAGCTGACGTCGGGAACGGCCCCAGTAGGTCCATACCAATCTGCTGGAAAGGTCGGTAAGGTGGATCAATTGGCTGCAGAAGTCCCGCTGGCCTTGTCGGCGGTGTCTTGCGTCGCTGACAGTCCCGGCACGTCCTCACATAACGAGTGACGTCGGTGGTAAGACGTGGCCAGTAGTACCTTTCTTGTATCCTCGCGAGCGTGCGGGAAACACCGAGGTGCCCTGCCGTCGGATCGTCGTGCAGGGCCTGCAGGAGTTCTGGTCGAAGAGCTGAAGGCACCACAAGGAGGTACTTAGCTCGAAGCGGTGAAAAGCTTTTCTTTTGTAGAAGACCGTTTTGTAGAAAGAACGACGCAAGTGCGCGCTTGAATACCTTCGGGACTTCGGTGGTCCTGCCTTCGAGGTATTCTATTAGGCCTTTAAGTTCCGGGTCGGAACTTAAACAGCCAACACAAGGCGTGGTGGTCGCTCACAACTTTGAAGGGCCTGCCGTAGAGGTAGGGGCGAAATTTCGACGTAGCCCAGATGATGGCGAGGCACTCCTTTTCTGTTGTGGAATAATTTGCTTCTGCTTTGGATAGCGATCGGCTGGCGTAACTAATAACCCTTTCAAGTCCGTCAGCCCTCTGCACAAGAACGGCGCCAAGACCTACGCTGCTTGCGTCAGTATGTATTTCTGTCTCGGCGAATTCGTCGAAATGGGCAAGTAACGAAGGCGTCTGGAGGCGACGTTTAAGCTCCTGGAAAGCGTGTTCCTGTGGCGTTTCCCACTTGAACTCCGAGTCGGCCTTGGGAAGGTTAGTGAGAGGATCGGCGATGCGGGTGAAGTTTTTCACGAACCGCCTATAATAGGCGCACAGGCCCAGAAATCGGCGCACGGCCTTCTTGTCAGTGGGCGGCGGGAAATCGGCGATGGCGGCTGTTTTCCGTGGATCGGGACGAACTCCAGACTTGCTGATAACGTGCCCCAGAAACAAGAGCTCCTCATACGCAAATGCACTTTTCTGGCTTCAGTGTGAGTCCGGACGTCTTGATGGCTTGAAGTACAGCTTCAAGGCGCCGAAGATTCTCGTCGAAACTCGAGAAAACACGACGACGTCGTCCAAGTACACAAGGCAAGTCTACCACTTCAATCCTGCCAGTACTGTATCCATAACGCGTTGAAAAGTTGCAGGCGCTGAGCAAAGGCCGAAGGGCATCACCTTAAACTCGAAGAGGCCGTTCGGTGTTATAAACGCCGTCTTCTCTCGGTCTCTTTCATCGACTTCGATTTGCCAATAGCCAGTCTTGAGGTCCATTGACGAGAAGTACTTGGCGTTATGGAGCCGATCAAGGGCATCGTCTATTCGTGGGAGAGGATACACGTCCTTTCTTGTGATTTTGTTCAGGCGGCGATAATCGACGCAGAAACGTAGGGTCCCATCCTTTTTCTTCACTAACACCACGGGGGATGCCCACGGACTCTTGGACGGCTGGATAATGTCATCTCGCAGCATTTCATCAACTTGTCTCTTCATTGCCTCACGTTCTCGCGTCGAGACCCTGTACGGACTCTGACGGAGTGGTCTGGCATTTTCTTCGGTTATGATTCGATGTTTCGTGATTGGGGTCTGCCGAATTTTCAATGACGACGAAAAGCAATCTTCGTATTGCAGGAGCAGGGCCTTGAGCTGTTCTTGCTTATCGTTCGGAAGTCTGGGATTGACGTCGAAAGCTATGGGAGGGGCTTGGTTCCTCTGAGCAGGTTCCGCAGAATCGGCGAGGACAAAAGCACTGGTGGCTTCGACAATTTCTTCGATGTATGCGACTGTTGTTCCTTTGTTCACATGTTTGTACTCATTGCTGAAATTCGTGAGCATAACAGTTGCTTTGCCTCCCCGCAACTCTGCCATTCCTTTGCGACGCAAATATTTCGGGTGAACAACAGATGCTGACTGCCTTCAACGGCGCCTTCCAAGTCAGGTGATTTAGGAGCGCCGACTGAAATAATGACGCTTGAGCGAGGCGGAATGGTGACTTGCTCTTCCAGCACATTCAAGGCATGGTGTCCTGACGGCGTGCGCGGCGGTAGTGCTTCTTCTGTGGATAACGTTATCGACCTTGTTTTTAGGTTGATGACAGCACCATGGAGGCATAAGAAGTCCATGCCAAGGATGACATCTCTCGAGCAACGCTGTAGGACTACGAAGTCTGTAGGATAAATACGTCCGTTAATGGTGACTCTCGCTGTGCAGATTCCTGCAGGCGTTACGAGATGACCTCCGGCTGTGCGGATTTCAGGGCCTTTCCAAGCTGTCCTAACTTTCTTTAACTTCGCGGCGAACAACCCACTGATGACAGAATAGTCGGCTCCAGTATCGACGAGAGCAGTCACACTGTGGCCGTCGATAAGAACGTCGAGGTCGCTAGTTCGCCGTCTCGCAATACAGTTAGGGCGTGGCGTCGGGTCACGGCTGCGTCGCCTTGTTCCGCTGCTTCCATGTTGCGTCGTCCGGCCACCTTCGGTAAGTGAGCTTTTGCTTTCAGGGCTTTTCCTGGTTGGGGTTGTGTTCAAAAAGCTCCGTCGCGTCGGCGTCGTCGTCGGAGGATCTTCGGTAGTTCGTCGCACAGCAACCGCACCTCCATCGGTTGCTGCCCTTAGTTTCCCGGATACGGGCTAGGAGACCGGCCCCGTGTTGGGCCAGAGTACTGTCGGGGGTGCGGTGACATGCGGCGGCTTGGCGACGGTGAACGGGAAGGACTTCGTGGTGTCCATTGAGTTCCTGCCAGGTAGTCGGCGATGTCACGTGGCCGATCTCCTGGCTGCAGACGCGGTGCATTGACGGCGAAGCCACGCAGTCTCATCTGTCGGTACTGGCAACGGCGGTATGTGTGCCGGGCCTCGCCGCAGTGGTAGCAGAGCGGGCGGTTGTAAGGTGCACGCCAAACGTCCGTTTTTCTCGGTGCACTGCGCTGGCCCGCTGGGGAACGGTAGAACGTCGGTTGGGGTTGTGGCGGTGGTGGCGTCTGGCGACGGAAGTGTGACGGGGCGGCGTTTTGCGTGGACGGGGAGGAGCGTTGTGGCGCACTGCAGCGGCGTAGCTCATAGTTTCTGGCTCGGGCGGCGGTGTTTCGGGAATTCGAAGCGATTGCCGGACTTCTTCTCGCACAATGTCGGCGATCGAATCCACTTGAGGCTGCGCTGAAGGCAACAGTTTGCGCAGCTCTTCCCGCACGATCGCTCGGATCGTTTCACGCAGGTCGTCGGAGTCACTGGCTTGAGCAGCAGCGCATTCTGGAGTCAGGCGACGATTATACTGTCTGGTGCGCATGTCCAGTGTTTTTTCGATGGTGGTCGCCTCGGATACAAATTCTTGGATGGTGTTCGGTGGATTCCTCATTAGTCCCGCGAAGATCTCCTGTTTGACCCCTCGCATGAGGAAACGAACTTTCTTTTCCTCAGGCATGTCTGGGTCAGCGTGACGGAATAGGCGGGTCATCTCCTCTGTGAAAATTCCAACCTTTTCGTTTGGTAGCTAAACCCGGGTCTCGAGTAGAGCAGCGGCCCTCTCTTTGCGAGCGACGCTTGCGAACGTTTGAAGAAATGCGCCGCAGAAGACATCCCACGTTCGGAGCGTGGACTCCCGATTCTCTAGACAGGTCCTTGCGGTGTCTTCCAGGTAGAAGTACACACGACGGAGCTTTTCTTCGTTGTCCCAGTGGTTGAGGGCGGCCACACGGTCGTATGTTTCTAGCCAAGTTTCCGGGTCTTCAAACGATGAGCCATGGAACGTTGGTGGATCCCTGGGTTGATGAATGACGATCGCGGGCTGGGACGCTCCGGTTGTCATTGTCGCTGCAGTCGAGGTCATGGTCTTGGTCTTCCGCGCCTTGTCTTGTAGCAGGCCGTACTCCGGTAGGAGACCTTGCTGTCGGCGGCTCGTTCGCTGCTCTTGGTTGGCGTCGGTGTCTTCTCCGCGAAGGGGGCTGGGTTCACGGTTTGACGGGGGCGTCCGGTACATGAACGAAGCAGCACCTCCACCAGATGTCACGGGGTCGTGACGTGGCCAGAGACAGAAAACTTCGTGTTTGGATTTAACTGTTTATTTGGGTGAACCTGTGCCCGGTAAAGGGAAAGTCTAATTACAGCAGCAGTCTTGCACAGATAGCAGTCTCGGACTGATAGCGGCGAACACAGCGTCGGCCTTCGATCAACAACTGACAAGCGGCGAAGCGCGTCGGCATTTATACCCTTGTCGTCGAATGTTCTAGCGTTATCGCTGGCGGTGGCGTAGGTTCCAGAACAATCTGTACTGTTCGGACAGTGGGCGTGATCTTATCGAAATGATCTACTACAGTCCGGAACCTTCTCGAAACCTGCTGGCGCGGTTTGCGCCGAGAATCGTGTGGTGCTTCGGAACGATAACAAAAACTTGTGAAATGGAACGTGGCAATATGCAACCATTGCGCCAGTGACGAAACATCTTGGCACACTCTGTGTGAATGGCCACAATACAGCTCACAGAGAAAGTCACTCTGCAATACACTAGACGAACTGGACAACACGACTATTCCGTAACAAATAATCCTGCGCTACATACATTACTTAAGTCCCAGAAGAACGCTGTGAAGGCGCTCCTGTGCTTCTTGCGTTCAACCCGCCTGTCAAAACGACTGTGATCGGAACGCCCTGCATGTGTGTGCATGTGAATTTTTTTATAATTTATTTTATATCTCTCTATCTCAATACTTTTCCCGACCCTTGTTTCCCTACCCCTGTACAGGGCAGCAAAGCAGTTCTTTAAGGTTTACTGCCCTGTCTCTTCCTTTTGTTTATTTCTCTCTTGAGTAGTGTAGTTGGTGGTATGCTTCTTGTAAGTAGTTGGTTGTATTGCGGGCTACAATTCCTCCTCCTTTGTCAGCGGGTTTTATTGTTATGTCTGTCCTAGATGCCAGATTTCTCATACTCATTTAGTTTATATTTGTCAAGTTTTCTCGATTTTCTTTTTGTTTGTAGTATTCGTGTAGTACATATTTCTGTACTGTGGTGATATAAAGGTCTAGACCGTAGTCTTGATTAATGCTCGGTGTCCAATCATTTGTTCTACAACGGTGATTTTTTCGTAGTTAGAATGCCTGTCCTAGAAATATTCGCGCCGCCTGAAGATTCTAGCGAAGTGGTCGAGGTCTCGGAGAAAGTGGAATTCATGAAAAAATTTTGTGGTTGGGTAGAAGCTTAGTCCTTGGGATTGCCGTTTTTCTTTGTCAGATGACAAACTTGTGTCCGAAAGTTTTACAATTACAGTGTCACAGGGTGTGTACATAGATGGGTGTTCATTTGTACCAATAGTGGTTTCCTGGGTGGTGGTGTTGTAGTGGTACGGAATTGTCTCAGGAAACGCGGTGTTGGCGACATAGTCTCTCTTGAGATCATTAATTTTAGTGGTCACGATGGCTTGGTATTTAATCTGTCCGAATTCTGTTAACAGCGTGATTTCCTTTTTCAATAAAGTGTTATAGGAAACAATGGTGTTGGTCATAGCAACCAGTTTTTTACCTGCTTATCACTGTGACTGAGAGCTATTTTTTTGAATTTAAGATACGCCTGAAGGAGGAATTTTGTGTTATTTGGTCATATTCATCTAGCTTTGTAGCGGCTGGTGCGAGGGAGAGTTTCATACTCTTGGAGGCTATTCTAGCATTAAGGTACACTTGCAATGCGGATTAATGCATTTCATATATAATTCGTTTATTAGCGCATTTTTGTACTTCAACGAAGATGGCACTGCAACTGAGAAGCGATGAGCTGGACTTACATTTTAAAGGTGAACCTTCTTAAGGGTGTGGGGATGGCCCTGATGGAGTCCGCAGATTGTAGTTATGTCCGGCAGGTTTTCGTCATTGTAGGCAAGATTTAGGCGTTTGGCTACTGGCGAGCGTTGAATGCAGAATATCTGTGTTCGTTAGAAGTTGCGGTCCCGGGCTCCACAATAGAGGGACACGGCTTCGTAGTCCGGCAGGCTTTCATTTGAGGAGTGGTGTAGTGGTGCTGTCGTGTAGTGCTTCTGTGCTCGTCGTCTACAATATAGGAACGCTTGTTGGCTGTCCAGCAGACTTACACCCTGGTAGTGGTGCGCTGTTGATGATGGTGAGGGGTGCTTGTGGCGCGCAGGTGTCACAGTTTCACCGATCGTCAGGAAATCTGCTGTGATGTTGAGAGGGTCCGGGGCTCCAGGAACATTTTCTTATGCGGGTTCATGTCACGGGTGTTTTGTTGTGATAAACAGATATTGACGTCAGCGATAGTCTGAGTCGACCAACCCATGGCCGCTTTGAAGTCTCCGCGACCGAGTGCGTTTTTCAAGATTTCGGTAATTAGCGCGACACCCTAAAAACTTGGATGAAGCCCATCCGCAGCGAGGAAGCATCTTGGTGGCAACTGTTTGAACTGATAGTCGACGTATGAAACCTTGCTGGGTCTTCGGCAGTAGGCCTTGACGGTCTCACTGAATTGACAAGCGTCCTGGTTGAAGCGGTGCACGAATTGTTCGTTCGCTCTTTCCAGGTGTTGGTTGAGATAACAGGGCAGCACGAATGAAACAACAAGTCTTTCAAGTTCCTGGCGCGTTCGAAGCGTGTTGTTTACAAGGCGATGAAGGCGGCGTAGCGATTCGTCTAGTCTGTACGATGCCATCTCACTCTTACTGACGTGAAAATTGAGCGTGGTCACAGATTTTGGTATGCAAGCCAGCTATTTCTCGATGTCGAATGTGGAGTCTCCACGGATTGTATTGATCGCAGGTGTTATCATGTGGGTTCCCTGAAACCCACATGATATCATGAAAGTTCCCTGAACATGATGGCTGAGGTTGGTGCATCTTTAGGGAACTTTCGTGACAGCTGCTCGACTGGAGGTGCACTGGCGGCCGGTCTTTTGTAGGTAGGCATAGTTGTGATGTGGCCATAGCGTTGCAAGTAGTCAAGTAGACCCTGAGTAAGCCGTCACAATATGTTTTTTTTGAAGTTTCAGCCAAAGTCTGGCCTTCATCAGGAATGAGGGTACAGTTTGCTGTTGCTCTGTTTGATACAATCTCAGAGAGAGATGTAACTCAATAAAAAATTGCAGCCGTTTTACGCTGCAGCAGCATAAAACGGCTGTTCTCCCCTATATCAATAGTGTGGCACACAATCTTAAAAAGATTGGTAATAAGGTGGGCGTGTGAGTCGTTATGTCTGCCCCTGAAAAACTTCCAGAATATGTCACCAAACTTGTCCTGTTTGAAACGAAAAGAAAGGTTGCCAAATTAAGCATCGCAATAAATATGTTGAGTGTGCACAGTCGGTTGCTTACAGAGTGCCCTTGTCATGTGATCTTGTTTGTGTGGGAACAACTGAAAGATGCATTATTGAAAGGCTAAAAGCGCACCACCATAAAGTGCAGAAGGGTACCCATGGTCACTTGGCGATCCACTGTAAGGAGTGCGGTTGTGTGCCTTATTTCGACAACACGTGCGTGCTGTATGGGGACAGAGATTTGTTAACCCGTTTGATAGTAGAAGTGGCTGAGATGACACGCGAAGATCTTGATTGTGTTAGTGCACCCTCTATCTCGCTCACGCGGAAAGAACTATGTTTTTTGGATGGGGTGATGGACAATAACGGATAGTAATGTACTGGACTGGCACGTGTGATTTTTGTTGTCTACCATTTTTTATTCTTTTTCTTTTCACCCCCTTTATGACTCTGACGTTTGCAATAAACGTTTAGTTGAAGTTAAGCGCTTGTGTTGTGTGTTCTTTGTAATAGTGGCTGCGCTTCGTAGTAAGATAGAAGTTAGAGAGAGAGATTGATATTGATCGATATGTGCGGTTTAAGGTCCCAAAACCACTATATGATTACCACTATATGATGTCCACAACGCGGAAAGAACTATGTTTTTTGGATGGGGTGATGGACAATAACGGATAGTAATGTACTGGACTGGCACGTGTGATTTTTGTTGTCTACCATTTTTTATTCTTTTTCTTTTCACCCCCTTTATGACTCTGACGTTTGCAATAAACGTTTAGTTGAAGTTAAGCGCTTGTGTTGTGTGTTCTTTGTAATAGTGGCTGCGCTTCGTAGTAAGATAGAAGTTAGAGAGAGAGATTGATATTGATCGATATGTGCGGTTTAAGGTCCCAAAACCACTATATGATTACCACTATATGATGTCCACAAAAGAGGGCGCCAGGTGTACGAAACGCATTTTGTTTTGGCAGGAGGAGTTGTCTTCGTGAGATTACATGGCGAAGGGCCGCGCAGGGCTCATATATGAGTGGCTGGCTTCGGTATCACCAGATAGCTCCATTTTTCACTTTTGACACTAGCTTACAGATCAACAATGCAAATCAGTTATATACGTCACAATATATAACACACGTGATATTTTCGAATAGTCATATGGCACATTCATGGTAACTACGGTAACTAGTGTGCATCACACCAGGTTTACAAGACTACACTAGGAAATAAACTAAAATTCATAAAATTTGAACTCGGAAATTCAAACAATTTAGCCAACTGTGCGCAGTCGCTCATGAGAACCCTTATGTAGCAAGATAATCTCTTAAATTCGCAAAAGATAAAATAAAATAAAAAACAATTTGTTATGAGAAGTTACAATACAAGAAGTGCGCAAAGCATGTATGTTCAAAGTTATGAGGTGCGCAGGCCAGAGGCTTTAGGTACACAATAGTAGGCTAATAGTTGAACAAGCACAACAAACATGCACTCATCGGCCATAGCTAATATGTAATGATTAACTACGCCAACATGCTAGTGAGTGTTGCCGAGCTTTCGTTTATTCTGTTTAAGAGAGATGCAACAATGGGAGTGACAAGTATAGAGTTGATAGATTTACACAAACATACCTCCCGTGGATGATATTGTCACGAGGTCGTGACGTGGCTGAAGACAGGATACTTAGTGTTAGGATTTAACTGCTCATTTGGGTGAACCTGTGCCTGGTGAACGGGAAAGTCCGATTACAGTAGCAGTCTTGCACAGATAGCAGTGAACGAAGCGTAGGCCATCGATCAACCTTTGACAAGCGGCGAAGTGCGTCGGCATTTATATACTTGTCATCCAATGTTCTCGTGTTATCGATGGCGGTGACATAGGTTCTAGAATAATTGGTCCAGTTCACAGAGTGGGCGTCATCTTATGGAAAGAATTTACTATAGTCCTGAAGCTTTTCGAAAACTGCAGGCGCTGTTTGAGCTGAGAATTGTGTAGTGTTTTGGGACGATAACAAAACTTGGGAAATGGAACGTGGCATTGCCCCGCTCTGAAAAAGGCATCGTTCCGACGCTATAACTAAAGATGAAGGTACAACAATAATCCAAAAAAGTACAATAAATAATTTACGTTACATAATAATACAAAAAACACTGTTTCAGTTTGTTAACGCCCATAAAACGGCTTGGGTTCGCGACATGGACGACTTCACGTCATGATTGACGTCGTTGAGAGTTCGTTATCCCGTCAGGGACAACCTCGTAATCAAGTCCGCCGAGACGTCGAACCACCCTGTACACTCCGAAGTACCGTCGCAGAAGCTTTTCACTTAGTCCACGTCGGCGTATCCGCGTCCACACCTAAACACGTTCACCGGGCTGGTATTCCACAAAGCGTCGTCAAAGATTGTAACGGCGGTTGTCAGTCGTCTGTTGAGTCTTGATACGGAGACGCGCGAGTTGTCGGGCTTCTTCGGCACGTTCAAGGTAATGACTCACATCGAGGTTTTCTTCGTCGGTGACGTTGGGCAACATGACAACGAGCGTCGTCGCCGGGCTCCTTCCGTAGACCAATTTGTATGGAGATATCTGCGTCGTCTCCTGCACCGCCGTGTTGTATGCGAAGGTCACGTACGGAAAAATGGCGTCCCACGTCTTGTGTTCGACAACGACGTACATTGCCAGCATGCCGGCGATTGTCTTGTTCAGCCGCTTGGTGAGGACGTTGGTCTGTGGGTGGTACGCTGTCGTCCGGTGGTGGTTTGTCTGGCTGTATGCCAAGATCGCTTGAGTTAGGTCAGCAGTAAATGCCGTTCCTCGGTGATAAGGACCTCTGCGGTGTCGTGACGTAGGACGATATTTTTGACAAAGAACTTAGCTACCTCGGATGCACTGCCTCTTAGCAAAGCTTTTGTCTTGGCGTAGCGGATGAGCTAGTCGGTAGCTACCACGATCCATTTGTTTTCGAAACCCGACGTCGGGAACGTCCCCAGTAGGTCCATACCAATCTGCTGGAAAGGTCGGCGAGGTGGTTCAATCGGCCACAGAAGTCCCGCTGGCCTTGTCGGCGGTGTCGTGCGTCGCTGACAGTCCCGGCATGTTCACACATACCGAGGGACGTCCGTGGTAAGACGTGGTCAATAGTACCTTTCTTGAATCCTCGCGAGCGTGCGAGAAACACCAAGGTGCCCTGCCGTCGCACCATCGTGAAGGAGTTCTGGTCGCAGAACTGAAGGCACCAAAAAGCAGGTACTTGGCTTGAAGCGGTGAAAAGTTTTTCTTTTTGAGGAGGCCGTTTCGCAGGAAAAACGACGCAAGTGCGCGTTTGAATACTTTCGGGACTTCGGCGGTCCTGCCTTCGAGGTATTCTATTAGAGGCTTAAGTTCCGGGTCGGCCTGCTGTCCTTCAGCGAAGTCGTCGGTAGTTATTGTTCCCAAGAAGTAGTCGTCATTCTAGTCGTCGGGTGGTGGTTCGTCGACAGGCGCACGAGAGGGACAGTCGGCGTCAGCGTGTTTCTTGCCGGACTTGTAAACTACGGTAATATCATATTCTTGAAGTCTCAGGCTCCACCATGCGAGGTGATCTGAAGGGTCCTTCAAGGTGGCTAGCCAACACAAGGCATGGTGGTCGCTCAACACTTTGAAGGGCCTGCCGTAGAGGTAGGGGCGAAATTTCTACGTAGCCCAGATGATGGTGAGGCACTCCTTTTCTGTTGTGGAATAATATGCTTCTGCTTTGGATAGCAATCGGCTGGCGTAACTAATGACCCTTTCAAGTCCATCATCCCTCTGAACAAGAACGGCGCCAGGACCTATGCTGCTTGCGTCAGTGTGTATTTCTGTCTCGGCGAATTGGTCGAAATGGGCAAGCAACGGAGCCGTCTGGAGGCGATGTTCAAGCTCCTGGAAAGCGTCATCCTGCAATGTTTCCCACTTGAACTCCACTTCGGCCTTGGTAAGGTTAGTGAGTGGATCGGCGATGTGGGCGAAGTTTTTCACGGACCGCCTATATTAGGCGCACAGGCCCAGAAATCGGCACACCGCCTTCTTGTCAGTGGGCGGTGAGAAGTCGGCGATGGCGGCTCTTTTCCGTGGATCGGGACGAACTCCAGATTTGGTGATCACGTGTCCCAGAAACAAGAGCTCCCCGTACGCATATCTGCACTTTTCTGGCTTCAATGTGAGTGCGGATCTCTTGATGGCTTGAAGTACAGCTTCAAGGCGCCGAAGATGCTCGTCGAAACTCGAGGAAAACACGAAGACGTCGTCGAAGTACACAAGGCAAGTCTGCCACTTCAATCTTGCCAGTACTGTATCCATAACGCGTTGAAAAGTTGCAGGCGCTGAGCAAATGCCGAAGGGCATAACCTTAAACTCGAAGAGGTCGTCCGGTGTACTAAACGCCGTCTTATTTAGGTCTCTTTCGTCGACTTCGATTTGCGAATAACCAGTCTTGAGGTCCATTGACGAAAAGTACTTGGCGTTACGGAGCCGATCAAGTGCGTCGTCTATTCGTGGGAGAGGATACACGTCCTTTCTTGTGATTTTGTTCAGGAGGTGATAATCGACGCAGAAACGTAGGGTCCCATCCTTTTTCTTCACTAACACCACGGGGGACGCCCATAGACTCTTGGACGGCTGGATGGTGTCGTCCCGGAGCATTTTATGAACTTGTCTCCTCATAGCCTCACGTTCTCGCGTCGAACGGACTCTGACGTACGGACTCTGATGGAGTGGTCTGGCATTTTCTTCGGTTATGATGCGATGTTTCGGGATTGGGTTCTGCCGAATTTCTGATGACGATGAAAAGCAATCTTCGTATTGCGGGAGCAAGGCCTTGAGCTGTTCTTCTTATGGTTTGGAAGTCTGATATTGACCTCGAAAGCTGTGGGAGGGGCTTGGTTCCTGCTAGAATCGGTGAGGGCGAAAGCACTGGTGGCATCCACAATTTCTTCGATGTATACGACCGTTGTTCCTTTGTTCACATGATTGTACTCATTGCTGAAATTCGTGAGCATAACCGTTGCTTTGCCTCCCCGCAACTCTGCCATTCCTCTTGCGACGCAAATATTTCGGGTGACCAAGAGATGCTGACTGCCTTCAACGGCGCCTTCCAAGTCAGGTGATTTAGGAGCGCCGACTGAAATAATGACGCTTGAGCGAGGCGGAATGGTGACTTGCTCTTCCAGAACATTCAAGGCATGGTGTCCTGACGGCGTGCGCGGTGGTAGTGCTTCTTGTGTGGATAACGTTATCGACCTTGTTTTTAGGTTGATGACAGCACCATGGAGGCATAAGAAGTCCATGCCAAGGATGACATCTCTCGAGCAACGCTGTAGGACTACGAAGTCTGTAGGATAAATACGTCCGTTAATGGTGACTCTCGCTGAGCAGATTCCTGCAGGTGTTACGAGATGACTTCCTTCTGTGTGGATTTCTGGGCCTTCCAAAGCTGTCCTAACTTTCTTTAACTTCGCGGCGAACGACCCACTGATGACAGAATAGTCGGCTCCAGTATCGACGAGATTGGTCACACTGTGGCCGTCGATAAGAACGTCGAGGTCTGTAGTTCGCCGTCTCGCATTACAGTTAGGTTGTGATGTCGGGTCACGGCTGCGTCGGCTTCTTACGCTGCTTCCATGTCGCGTCGTCAGGCCACCTTCGGTAAATGAGTTTTCGCCATCAGGGCTTAGCCTGGTTGGCGTTGTGTTCGGAAAACTCCTTCGCGGCGTCGTCGTCGTCCGAGGAGGATCTTCGGTAGTTCGTCGCACAGTAACCGCACCTCCATCGGTTGCTGCCATTAGTTTCCCGGATACGGGCTAGGACACCGGCCCAGCGTTTGGCCAGAGTACTGCCGGTGGTGCGGTGACATGTGGCGGCTGGGCGACGGGAACGGGAAGGACTCGTGCTGTCGATTGAGTCCCTGTCAGGTAGTCGGCGATGTCACGTGGCCGTTTTCCTGGCTGCGGACGCAGTGCCTTGACGGCGAAGCCACGCTGTCCCATCTGTCGGTACTGGCAACGGCGGTATGTGTGCCCCGCCTCGCCGCAGTGGTAGAAGAGCGGGTGGTTGTCAGGTGAGCGACAAACGTCCGTTTTCTTCGGCGCACTGCGCTGGCTCTCTGGCGAACGGTAGGACGTCGGTAGGGGTGGTGGTGGCGGTGGCGTCTGGCGACAGAAGTGCGACGGGGCGGCGTTTTGGAGTGGACGGGGAGGAGCGTTGTGGCGCACTGCAGCGGCGTATATAGTTTCTGGCTCGGGCAGCGGTGTTTTGGGAATTCAAAGCTATTCACGAACATCTTCTCACACAATGTTGGCGATCGAATCCACTTGAGGCTGCGCCGAAGGCAACAGCTCTTCCCGCACGATCGCTCGGATCGTTTCACGCAGGTCTTCGAAGACACTGCCTTGAGCAGCAGTGCATTCTGGAGCCAGGCGACGATTATAGTGCCTGGTGCGCATGTCCAGGTTTTTTTCGATAGTGGTCGCCTTGGATAAAAATTCTTGGACGGTGTTCGGTGGATTCCTCATTAGTCTCGCGAACAGCTCCTGTTTGCCCCTCGCATGAGGAAACGAACTTTCTTCTGCTCAGGCATGTCTGGGTCAGCGTGGAGGAATAGGCGGGTCATCTCTTCTATGAAAATGGCAACATTTTCATTCCGTAGCTGAACGTGGGTCTCTAGTAAAGTAGCGGCCCTCTCTTTGCGAGCGACGCTCGCGAACGTTTGTAGGAATGCGCCGCAAAAGGCATTCCACGTTCGGAGCGTGGACTACCGAGTCTCGAGCCAGGGCCTTGCGGTGTCTTCCAAGGAATATACGTGCCTTAGCTTAGGCTTATGGTCACTCCACTTTTGATAAGTCTATTGATAATTCGACTTAACTATACTGATGGAAATGATCCTACAATGTAATAACTTTGAATTAAATGGAACGTGCGATGTCCAAGTTAGCGGCACGTCCATGGGTACAAAAATAAGGCCTAATTGCACGAAACTATTCATGGTAATGCTCGAGAAGAGTTTCTTGTGGGGTCGTTCGTTGAAACCGCTTAATTATAAGAGATTATTTGACGACACTTTAATGATTTGGCCACAAGTAGAAGCGAAAGATTTGTCTTTCATTTCGGACTTTAACAATGTACAGCCTTTCATATCATTTCACGCCTATAATTACCAAGCACAATTCAGTTTCGCGATTTCAAAGTATGTATGCATAGCACACAATTAACTACCAAACTGTACCACAAGCCCACCGACAGGCACCGATACTTACATTTTGAAAGCAGCTATAGAACATAGTGCAAATCGAGCATACCATATAGCCAGACTTCAAGCGAATTGTCTCTGAACAGTCTGACTTTGATGCGAATTGGTATGAACTACGTACTGCGCTTAATAAACAGAAATATACGGCCTAGTTAATCGATGATGCGGTGAGGCGTGCCGGCTAATTAGATCGCACAGCACTCTGCGAAACCAATGAAAATATTAATATTCGTTCAGAGGTAAACTTAGTTTTGACATACAATGCATAGGCTCCTAATAGCACAAGTATTCTCCGAAAATACCACAACATTCTTCAGCAGAGTGAACGCCTTACACATGCCTCACCACTACCACGTCGTTTTGCATACAGAAGGGGCAAACTGTCATTACGAACTGTAATGACAGTAATCTCATTGTTGACTGCCATCTCTGTGAAAACCTTCCCATCAAAGTGTGTGCTCACCAGGTAACGACAACACTTGCGACCAGCATAGCGTCTAACATCAAAATAGACATCAGAGGCAATTTCAATTGTGACACACAGAACTCCATTTATTTGCTGGAGGGCTCAGCCTGCTGTATGAAGTACATCGATCAAACTTAAACTACTTTTATGTAACACTTCAACAATCATAGAGGTCATGTGCATGCCCCCCTCACTTATTTATTTCATGACATGTCACTGACACAGGTCATTCTTTCAGTAATATCTAAGCCAAAATAATTGAATCAGGTTTCGAAACACATCATGATCGCGGAATTAGAGAGTCATACATCATTTATAAACTCCGAACTCTCTCAAACAGAATGAACGAAAGCTCGGCAACACTCACTTGCATGTTGCCGTAGGTAATCTTTACATTTTAGTAATGGCTGGTGGTTGTATGTTTGTTGTGCTCAAATTATTGCCTCTTGTTGCGAATATAATGCCTCTCGTCTGCGTCACTCATTGCTTTAATCCTACATGCTTTGCGCACTTGTATTTCTTAATACCATGTGTTTTTATTTTATTTATTTTTCTTTTGCTCACTTAAGAGATTATCCTGCTACATGGGTGTTCCCACGAGCGACTGTGCGCAGTTTGCTAATTTGTGTGAATTTGAGCTTTTTGTGGTTTTATCAATTTTATTGTACTTTTAACTACCGCCTTTTAAACCTGGCACGCAGGGGCGTCTGCGTAAGCACGCGTTTGATTTGTAGCGACACCATGGACCCGAGCTAACGGGGGGCGGGAGGTTCTCACCAGAAAAGGATTGGCCACCCTGTTGCAGTCTCTGGCCAATACCTACCACATGCATACGTCTATGAACTCACTGTACTCAGTCCCCAGCAGCTGCAAAGCAACTGACCATGGCGGCGGTCAGATCTCCACCGCAGCAGTGGGTGCTAACAATCTCTGGATCTGGACAGGCCGTAATTAGAATCTGAACGTGGCAACGTATAACGCTGGAACCTTTTCCAGTGAGGGAAGTCTAGCTGTACTGTTCGAGGAGCTGGAGGGTGTTAAATGGGATATAATAGGGCTCAGTGAGGTTAGGAGGACAGATGAGGCCCATACCGTGCTACAGAATGGGCACGTCTTTCGCGATTGGGGCCTGGCTGACAAAAGAGAACTGGGAGTGGGGTTACTAATTCACGGAAACATAGCTGGCAACATAAAGGAATACCGTAGCTATAATGATAGGCTGGTAGGTATTGTAATTAAACTCACTAAGAGATACAAGATGAAGGTGGTACAGGCTGACGCGCCTACATCCAGCCATGATGACGCTTTAATTGAAAGCTTCTATGAAGACTTGAAATCGGAAGGTAAAAACACAGTATACTAAACTGATGGGAGACCTTATTGGAAAGGTAGGGAAAAGCGAGGCTGGAGACCAGGAAGTACGAGAATATGGCACCAGTACTAGAAATGCCAGAGGAGAGCTACTAGTACAATTCGCAGAACGCAATCATTTACGAATTTTGAGTAGCTTCTATTGAAAACGAGCAAACCGTAAGTGGACATGGAGGAGCACTAATGGCAAAAATAAGAACGAAAAAGACTTTATGATGAGTGCACACCCAGGCTACGTGCAGGGTGTGGAAGTGGTTGGCAGGGTACAATGCAGTGACCAAGGAATTGTATGAGCTCGAATTCACCTGGACTTGAAGACGGAACGACAGAAACTGATACGCAAGAGCTCAATGAATAAGCTAGCACTGAGAGGGAAAGTACAGGAATTTAGAGTCTCGCCTCAGAACTGCTACTCGGCTCTTATTTAGGAAATAAACTTTAGCGTAGATACAATGATTGATAATCTGACGAGTATTATTGTGGAGTGTGCAGTGGAAGTTGAAGCCAGAGTAGTTAGACAGGACACTGGCAAGCTTTCACAGGAAACAAAGAATCCCATTAGGAAGTGTCAAAGCATGAAATTCTTAGGTAAAACAGAGAAAATAGAACTGCCCGAGCTTTTGAAGTTTATTACTAAGCGTAAGATGACCGATGTAAGAAGGTATACCATTGAGAGAATGAAACACGCTCTGAAAAACAGAGGATGCGTCAAAGCAGTGAAGAGGAAACTTGGGATGGGGAGAATGCGGATGTATGCACTAAGATCAAAGAATGGAAAATAACTGCCAATTAGGATAGGATAGTTAAAAAAGCGGAGGAGTTTTACAGCGATCTGTACAGTAGCCGGGACAACCACGACCATAATACTGTAAGA
Organism: Rhipicephalus microplus; assembly: GCF_043290135.1. Taxonomy (NCBI): domain Eukaryota; kingdom Metazoa; phylum Arthropoda; class Arachnida; order Ixodida; family Ixodidae; genus Rhipicephalus; species Rhipicephalus microplus. Next base: position 481,662,774 of record NC_134710.1, read on the forward strand.
TCTAGCAGTAACCCAGATGACACCCCACCAGTAATGACGGAAAAGTCAGAAAAGCCTTGGAAAGCATGCAAACAGGCAAAGCTGCTGGAGAGGATCACGTAAAACCAGATCTGCTGAAAGATGGAGGACAGATTGTGTTAAAAAACTAGCCACCCTGTTTACGAGGTGTCTCCTGACGGGAAGAGTACCAGAGTCTTGGAAAAATACTGACATCATCTTGATACATAGAAAAGGAGATGACAAGAATTTGAAGAAATACAGGCCGATCAGCTTGCTCTCCGTAGTATACAAGCTAATTACAAAGGTAATTGCTAACAGAGTTAAGGAAACATTAGAATTCAATCAACCAAACGAACAAGCAGGATTTCGAACAGAGTACACAACAATTGACCACATTCATACCAACAATCAGGTAAAAGAGAAACGCTCAGAATATATCCAACCACTTTACATTGTCTTCATAGATTACGGGAAGGCGTTTGATTCAGTAGAAATATCAGCCATCGTGCAGACACTTTGGGATGAGGGCGTCGATGAAGCATGTATAAATATCCTGGAAGAAATATACAGGAGATCAACTGCTACCATAATGCTTTATAGAATAAGAAACAGAATACTAATCAAGAAGAGTGTAAGGCAGGGGCATACAATCTCCCCCACACTATATACCACGTGCTTACAGGAGGTTTTCAGAGGCCTTGAATAGGAACAGTTAGGGATAAGAGTTAATGGAGAGTATCTTAGTAACCTGCGCTTTGCCGATGACATCGCATTGCTGAGTAACTCGGGGGACGAATTGCAAATCATGATTATGGAGTTAGACAAGGAGAGCACTAAAGGGGGTCTTAAAATTAATCAGCAGAAAACCAAAGTAATGTACAACAACCTAGGAAGAGATCAGCGCTTCGAGATAGCTAATAGTGCACTTCAAATTGTAAAAGACTATGTCTACTTAGGGCAGGTAATAACCACGGAGCCGACCCACCAGATTGAAGTAACTAGAAGAATAAGAATGGAGGGAAGCACATTTGCCAAGCACTCTCAAATTCTGACAGATACATTGCCACTATGCCTCAAGAGGAAGGTATATAACAGTTGCATCTTGCCAGTACTTAGCCATGGAGCAGAAACCTGGAGGCTTGCAAAGAGGGTTCAGCATTAATTAAGGTTGACGCAGTGGGCAATGGAAAGAAAAATGATAGGTGTAACCTTGAAACACAAGGAGAGAGCAGAGTGGATTAGAGTACAAAGGGGGGTTGAGGATATATTAGTTGAAATCAAGAAGAGGAAATGGACATGCGCTGGGCATGTAGTGCGTAGACAGAACAACCGCTGGTCAATAAGGGTAAGTAACTGGTTCCCCAGAGAAGGTAAATGAGTTATGGGGAGACAGAAGGTTATGTGGGCAGATGAGATAAGGAAGTTTGCGGGAATACCGTGGCAGCAGCAAACACAGAACCGAGTTAACTGGCGGAAAATGAGAGAGCCCTTTGTCCTGCAGTGAACGTAGTCAGGCTGATGATGATGATTGTAAAGCTGGTGTACTCTCGACTAGTTACCATATATCTAAGATGCGCCATATGATTATTGAAAAATATCACGTGAATATATATATATATATATATATATATATATATATATATATATATATATATATATATATATGGGAAAGAAGTGTATACCTAAGGGCTCGTTTTTCCGTGCTTTAACACAATAATAATGAGATATAACAGACAGTATTGCCAAGGAATATACAGGGGAAGTTATTAGAACCAATGGAATGTAAATAAGAAGAAAGAAAAGTGGATGAAAAAATCGGCTGGTTATTTTTTCATACACATTTCTTTCGTCTTATTTACATTCCGTTGGTTCGAATAACTTCCCCTGTACATTCCTTGGCATTACTGTCTGTTATAACTCATATATATATATGTAGCGATGTCTGTAACTTATTTGCATTGTTGATCTGTAATATAGTGTAATAAAGTGAGAAATGACGCATTCTGGTGATACCGAAGCCAGCCGCTCATATATAGGTTCCTTGCGTCCCTTCATCACGCAATCGGATGAAAGTAGGCTCTCCTGCAAAAACGTTAGCAAAAAATTGTGTTTCGTACATTTATCACCCTCTTTTTGACTGCATTTCCTTCCGGACCAACCGGATGCATTGAACATGATATTTAGCGCGCATATATATATATATATATATATATATATATATATATATATTTCTGGAAAAAGTGAGTACGACGCACGTTGGTTTTGCCCGGTCTATTTGCTGACTGACGTTTCGGCTGGTAGATCAGCCTTTGTGAAATACTTTGAAAAAGGCTATTCTATTCTTCCTTATTTTACGGGGGCCACTGTTACTTCCTTGCTTCATATATATATATATATATATATATATATATATATATATATATATATATATATATATATATATGTGTGTGTGTGTGTGTGTGTGTTTGTGTGTGTGTGTGTGTGTGTGTGTGTGTGTGTGACGCATTCACAAGGTGATTCTAGGAGCAGCCGACGAAGAGGAAGTGCGCGTGCATTAGAATAAACGCATGGCATCTGGACCACGACGTGTCTCCATTTTGTAGCATCACACAAGTCGACAGGATCGACCTCATCAACGTGCCATGGCTAAGCCAAAGCATCCGCTCAACATACAGAAGTTAAAGGGAACACCAGAAGACGTCCCCATGGACAAGTGGCTTCTTCTTTTCGACATGAAGGCAGCCGATGAATCATGGACTTACCGCGATCGGGTCACACACTTCAACGAATACATTGAAGGGGAAGCGTTCAAGTGGTACCTGACAGAGATTTTCGGCAACGGCGAGACAACTTGGGACGATATCAAGCGTGACATGCAAGCCCGCTTTGCTTCGACTGACGGAGATGCCTTCCGTCTCTTCATTCACTACCGACTGAAAGGAGGGCAGACCATCAAGGACTACTACGACGAGAAAAAGCGACTAAGTTCCTTGGCTGACCTGAAAGAGAACCACATCATTTCTGGGCTGACTGATGGTGTTCCTCCTGATGTGGAACTGGCGCTCGCCGGACTGTCTTTCAACTCGTCATTAGAGTTGCTCACCGCTGTTCAACGGGTCGAGACATCTTTAAAACGGGTGAGAGGAGTTTCCTTTACTCGTAAAGCTAGTATCGCACCAAGAACTCCACGTCTCTTCAGCAGATCGCAGCAACCGACAATAACTCTTCAACCGCGTGCCCCGCAAAACAAATGTAGATACTGCTCAGCTGCTGGTTTCCCACGACAGTTTCACTGGCACAACGAATGTCCGCACCGCGGCAATGTGTTCGCTATTGATACTGAACGGGGAAACGAGGAGGGCGACCCAGAGTTTCATTAATACACTTCAGTGCTCTCATCAACGGAAACCAGTAAATGCAATTCTCGATACAGCAGCAACAATTACTTGTATCAGCGAGGATGTGTACAGACAGCTAAAGCTTCAGTTGATGAGAGACTCCAGCATCATGGTCCAGCAAGTTGCATCAAGCATTCGAACTTTGGGTCGCGTAAACATTCAGTTACAAATTAGGAACGTCATCAAGAAAGTCTATGCACATGTGCTGCGAGGCATGAGAACGCAATTAATTCTTGGCCTAGACAGCGCTTCATACTTCAATCTTTCTGTAAATCTGGAAAGCAGGTCAGTGACACAAGCACGTGAGAATATGAACCTTTTGCATCACAATGAAAAGAAAATCATTCAAGCCCCGCTGATGCGAACCCTGACTTAGAAAACTTATCAGAGCATGAGGCTGTTGCGCTCGACTCTCTTTTAAGAAAGTGTGACGAGATAATTTCGAAATCTCAGACAGATAATGGGTGCATCACTACTGAGAAACATAGCATTGCACTTACCAATGCTGTCCCTATTCGTCGAACATCATACCGATGTTCACAGGCAAAGTGGAGATCAACAAACAAGTTAGCGCTCTCCTCAAGGAAGGTGTTGTGAGGCCTACATTATCGCCCTACACCGCACCTGTCATTTTAGCAGAAAAGAAAGGTGAAGGACGCACTCGTCTATGTATTCACTACTGGAAACTCAATGTCATAATGGTACCCGACTTTCAACCAATTCCACGTATAGATGATATTCTTGACCACTTGGGAAAGGCTGAGTTTTTAACTATGTTGGAAGTAACGTCGGGATACTGGCATGTCCAACTGCATCCTGACGATGTTCAGAAAACTGCATTTGTCACGCCTGATGGTTATTTTGAGTGGTTGGTAATGCCGTTTGAGTTAAAGAACGCTCAAGCTACATTTGAAAGAGCCATGAAATCAATAATAGTGAAAGAATACCTCACCAATGTTATTAATTACTTTGATGATGCGGTCGTATACTCAGAGACATTCAATGATCATATACGACACCTTTAGGCGCTAATAAAAGCTCTCAAAACCGAGAACGTAAAACTCAAACAAAAAAGTGCCAATTTGCACGCTGCAGCATTGAATACCTGGGCCACAAACTTTCACAAGGAACAGTGACACCTAAGCAAAGTAATGTGGCTGCCATACTCAAATTTCCTACACCAAAACGAGAAAAAGATCTCCAGCGTTTTCCGGGCACTGTAAACACCTACCGTCAGTACATCCCCCACTTCAGCGATATCGCTCTTCCACTCGCAAAACTACTCCACAAAGGCAGCAAGAGGGTGTGGACAGAAGCATGTGAGCAAGCCTTTCGTGAACTGAAGGAGCGGATAACTGAAGAACCGGTGCTTCGGATATACGACCCTTCGAGACCATGTACTGTGTACTGTGACGCATCTGGCGAAGGCATCGGTGCAGTGCTGAAACAACCTGATAACAAAGGCAAAGAACATCCTGTTGCTTACTATTCCCGCAAACTACTTAAGCACGAGGTGAACTATGCTATTACAGAAAGAGAATGTCTTGCCATTGCAGATGTCATTGATAAATGGCATTGCTACCTTCATGGAAAGTCATTCACTGTTGTAACAGATCACTCTGCACTCCAGTGGCTGAAGAATGTTAAAAATCCTCAAGGTCGTCTCTTCCGGTGGTCTTTGAAACTGTCAATGTAAGATGTGAACATCAAACATCAAAAGGGCGCAAGTAATGTCGAAGCAGATGCGTTCTCAAGAGCCCCAATAGTTAATCTTCTATCACACGACAACCTTCAGCGATGCAACAATGAGCGTCCAAAAGGAACGCACTCATTGGAAAATAACATCATCATTGTTAAAAGAAAAGGACTACAGAAAATATACGTACCCCATGAACTACGCCCAACCATTCTGAAGAATGCACATCAACATTTTGGGCATGTCGGAGTGAAGAAGACGCTATCACTCCTGTCTCCGCAATATTATTGGCCGCATATGGTAACCGATGTTTGCACTTACATTCGGCATTGTGATACATGCGAGAGATGCAAGAAGACGAAAACAAAAAAGTTTGGGACGCTTGAATCACTGCCTCCAGCTGAAGAGCCCTTCGACCTCTTTGCAATAGACACCATAGGAGGATTTTCTGGATATGGTTCGTCAAAAAGGTTTATACACTTGGTTATTGATCATGCGACCCACTACGTATGGGCATTTGCTCATAGAAGTGAGAACAGCGACGCCTACATTTCATGCTTAAAAACAATGTTTTCTTCTGGAAAACAAAGGAAGCTCCTTTCAGACCATGGAACAGGATTTACCGCAGGAAAATTCAACCAGTTTTTAAAACATAATCGTATGTAAGTGCTTGCTTTTCGATGTTTTACACAATATTAGCAAGGTCTAACATACAATAATACCAAGGAATGTATAGGGACAGTTATTAGACCGAAATGTAATGTAAAGATTAAGAAAGAAAAGTGGGTGAAAAGATAACTTGCAGCCAAAACGTGAGGCAGCAAATAGACCGTGCAAAACCAACGTGGGTCGTACTCTGTTCTTCCATATTCTACCGGGGTCAGTGTTCTACCTTACTCAACCTGGACCAGTATGTATGTATATATATATATATATATATATATATATATATATATATATATATATATATATATATATATATTGATGACGCTGGCTAAAAAGCCAGAAACCAGAAGTGTATTGAACTTCTTAAGTGGCCACAACAACACAACCTGCAACAGAAAAGCATGTGTTCAACTTATACCACAAACTTCCCCAACGTCAACACAATTCTTCAACGAAATTAAACATACTAGAACAAAGTACACGTCTGAAACGCACTTTCAGATTGGTTCCTGGCACCGTTTACCGACGAACGCGCAACCTCAAGCAAACTGCCAAATCAGTACTTCAACTTCCAACAGTTCATGCTAACGTTGTCTAAAGCCTGGAAGAATTTTTTGCCAAGCGATGCGAGAGACATGCGAGGCAACCAGCACACAATCCAAGTTTTCAATGAACATACGAGGAAATCTAATATGCGATGCCTCTGATGTGGCATACCTACTAGAATGCAAGGTGTTCGGCATGAAATACATTGGACAAACAGAAATAACTTTTAGGATTTGTTTCAATAATTATAGGGCCCACAAAATATCTACTTATTTTTATTTATTGACTTTTTATTTATTTATTTATGATACCTCAAAGGCCCCTAAAGAAAGGGGTTTTACATGAGGGTTGGGCATATATACAAAAACAGCTCTTCTATGATGCGTTTGAAGAGGGCTTGGCCAGAACGAAGCACTGCATTGGTGGGAAGGTCATTCCAGTTCCTTGATGTCTGGTTGAAGAATGAGGAGGCACAAGAGACAGTGTGGGCTTGAGGGGGTTATACGGTCTTTTTGTGGTGTGTCCGGCTTGAGTGGTGGTGTGCAGGATCAATGAGTTCGACTTGGGGTGACTTGTGAAAGAACTTATGAAAGAGGGAAAGGCGGGCGACTCGACGGCGTGAGACAAGACTGAGAAGGTTGGCTAGGGATTTGAGTTTTGGTGAACTAGAGTTGTAGGAATTGTCCGAAAAAATGAAACGTACGGCACAATTCTGTAATAATTCAAGCATGGTAATGTCATTAGGTTGGTATGGGTCCCACAGGGCGCATGCATATTTGAGCTTCGGCCTTACTCACCAGCAGTACGTTAGAAGTTTGACTGAGGGGGGTGCTAATCGAATATTACGCCGCAAGAAACCAAGAACGGGATTAGCAGAATTTGTTATGCTGGTTATGTGGGTCTGCCATGATAGGTCAGAAGTGAGGTTAGATCCTAAGTACTTGTAAGTGTTAACAGGTGATATTAAAAAACCACCTATTACATAATTGCAAGCCGGGTATGACTTCTTTTGATGAAAAGTGACAAGGGAGGTTTTTGAAGTGTTTAATGACATAAGCCACTTGCGGCACCAATCTTCAATTTGACTGAGGTCAGATTGTAGGGATGAATCATTGTTATTATTGTTAATAGGGCGGTATGGCACGCAGTCGTCTGCAAACAATCGTATCTCGGAAGAAATGCTAGTTGGAAGATCGGTATTGTATATGAGAAAGAGCAGGGGTCCGACGACCGTTCTCCGAGGAACCCCGGATGTAACAGATGCGAGAGAAGAGGAGCGTTCGTTAACGTAGACAAATTGCTGACGGTTACACGGAAAATCAGGTATCTAGTGAAAAACAGGATGATGAAGGTTTAGGCTTAAATCAACCCTAAATGTACCTCTACAGAAACACCGTAAGCCTCCCAGTCCTTCAGTCAACAAATTGTCATCTGCACGTTTAGAAATATGGTTTAAATCCCACGGGGACCTGGAAACAGCTTCATTCATACCTAATACGCCGACCTAATATCCTCTGAAGAGGAGTGAATGAGAGTACGGGTACACTTGCAGCAATAAAGCACTGTAAATATTGATAATAATCATGGCATTTCAAGATTTTGTGGCACTGTAACTGCGACGAGAAGTGGACAATTGTGAATGTCTTCCAGTGTGACTTCGCCCTGTACTGTATTACTCTCATCCACTTCCTTCTATCTTACCAACCAATCAATGGTTATAAGCCCGATATGTCACCACATACACAACAGCCGCCACATACACAACCAAAAGCCCCCTAAGGCGGTATATCAGAATAAAATGCAATTCCCTTTAAACACCTATTCCTTTTTTCTTGCGGCACTTCGTGGCGCCCCCTCAAAGCGAGACAACTCCTTAAAACCGTTTGTGCCCGTGCCACCTTACAGGAGCATGGGGACGCAGTGTCCCGCGGATGGAAGCTTAGAAGAAAGACGTCAACCGACATTCCCAACATGACCCAGATCACCGATAGGTGGCGGTCGGTCAAAAAAGGAGGGGGGGGGGGGCTGCTGCGACAAGCGAGACCTTACCTTAGCCGGCCACCATCTGCACTAAAGGGACTGCCACCCAAACACACTAAACCCAATGCTTCTCAAAAAACACTCACGACGCCACTCGTATAGCGCAGTTACTATTTAAAGTTTCTCCTCTCTTTTCTCCCCCCTCTTTTCATTTTTTTGTTTTTTTCTTCTTTATGTTTTGCCCTTCCTCATCTCTCATTCTTTCGCACAAAAGATTATAATTGTGAGAACGAACAACATGTACCTATATTCCTGAATAAGGCAAGACTTTATCATAAACTGCCGAAATAAACGCTTTAGTTTTTCCTGTTCTCACGGATCTCCCACTTCACTGTTTCAAACGCTTCGGACACTTTAGCCACTATGCCTGCCTACTCAAGACTCGCCACAGGTGCAGCTACAGTGGAGCAGCTATCACGGTGGTTTCACAAACATGCACAAAATACAGCGATCATCGGAAACTCGCAAACAAGCTATCTTCATCGGCACTTCAACCCTAACGACAAGGTAATGCCGGCATTTATAAGTAATCGCGGCGCATCCACATTCGATCTCGATTATGAGCTAGTAAATATACCACGGTCAGGGACGATGCTCGTTTTCCACGTTGAGACAAGCTAGTTGAAGCTATATGGGCTAGATGAATATTTTCGCCGTTTGCGCCATTTAGTAAACACCATGCTCCTAACACTCCAGGAATTGCAAGACTCATCATCTCTCGTGTATTGCCACGATTCACAAACAGGTGTCTGGAACAATAAATTTGTCCGCCGCTGCCGCAGGGAACTCGCCGTTTCAATTACCAATCAAAGCGCACTGCCGGACACTGCGCAATGTGTCGAACGTCGACAATGAATTCAACCGGCTACCAGCGAGACGTTTTTTTCTTTCGTGGATGGGCTTCATCAGAGCTTGATGAGAGTTGCTCTGGATGTCTAAACTTTAAAGGAGGCTCTCTATTGTGGAGACCTCGAAGCTACTGCGAGGTGGTCCCCTCAACCTACCGTTGCAATCTAGGTGTGATCACAACAAGAACACCTTCAGGAAGCCAGAAGTGATCAACACGTTCCCATAGCACTAAAGGCACCTGGCAGAAAAATGGACTTCTACAAGATCGCCGAACCTGTAAGAATTGGACACTCAATTCAGCAATCGTCATTGCTAACAGCACACCACTTCGAGAGGTGAAGCCTGCTGATTAACAGAGGCGTATTCCTCTATTGGTGACCCCAACACAAGAACTACCAAGCAACCCGGGCATCTTGCCCTCAACGTTCACCGGGAGCTCAACGCTCGGATCTTCCTTGCAGCGACACAGACCTGCAGGACACACCTACAACCTGCGGACTTCTGCACTGCCATCCATGCGCTCAATAGAAGAATGACTTCCAAGCTGTGAGTCGAGTTCTCCGCTTTCCTGTTACAGTGCCACTTTCATTGTTTCATTGAAGTAGAAAAACTCACTTATAAATTATTCAGACATGAAATGCATAGATCGACGTCGAAAGTTGACATAAATGCTAGAATATCACTTGAAGGCGTTACACTCTTCCTCGAAGCAGCCACCACAAATCTTGACGAAAGCAATCAAGTAGCATGTCAAAACGTCCTCCTAGGGGCATCACTCAAATTGACAGAAATATTGATCAACCACAATAAAAACGCTGTTACCGTAGTGTGGTGGCTAAGGTACTCGGCTGCTGATCCGCAGGTGATGGGATTGAATACCAGCTGCGGCGGCTGCAATTTTGATGGAGGTGAAATTACTGTAGGCCTGTGTGCTTATATTTGGGCGTACATTAAGGCACCCCAGGTGGTCGAAATTTCCGGAGCCCTCCACTACGGCGTCTCTCATAATAATATGGAGGTTTCGGCATAGTAAACGGGCAGGTGAGGGATACGTGTTCCCCTCGCCTACCCACCGCGCCGCGGTGGTCTAGTGGCTAAATACTCGGCTGCTGACCCACAGGTCACGGGTTCGATTCCCGGCTGCGGCGGCTGCATTTCCGATGGAGGCGGAAATGTTGTAAGCCCATGTATTCAGATTTGGGTGCACGTTAAAGAACCCTAGACGACAAAATTTTCGGAGCCCTTCACTACGGCGTCTCTCCTAATTAAATGGTGGTTTTGTTACGTTAAACCCCACAAATCAATCAATCAATCAATATCCTCGCCTACCCGCTTTCCCCTTATATTCCTGAACGTGTTCACAACCTCCCAGTGCCGGTGCTGCGGTAATCAAGCGGCTACGCTTTTACACATGCTGTGGGAGAGCCAGGCACAGAACAGACACACTAAAGCCACGACCCTTTCGTCGAAGCTCCAAGAGGCTCTGCGGAGCCTCGCTCTAGACGACCAAGCCAAGGCGACACAGCACACCCCTGAGGCGGAATTGAGGCAAGCCCTTAACGTCCCCTAATGGGAGGCCTAGGCCCGGCCACCTTAACCTGCTGGTTTTTTATAATAAAGTTTATTCCTCCTCCTCCTTGGACAGTAAATCCCACATATAAATCAAATCGTGAAATCAAAACCACAGTGGCAAACAAATAAAAAACTTGCCATCAAGACCAACACCATTCTCTGCGACAACCACCGCTTATGAAATAAAGAAATCACCCTAATAAAAGTGTTCGAACCGAATAAATAACAAGAGATCATGAACAATGTCCCCAGTCCGATACTACCAGACGTTGTCATATGACTACAGGAAGTCCACCCACGAGGACACTTACGATACGAGCGAGAACACGCCTATCAACATACACTGTGACACTGCGAATGTAAACCTATCGGACAGGAGTGCAGCTGTTTATGATGCGAGTGCACTTCCTGAAGTAGGCTGGACATCATTCATACCGTTAAAATATTGCCTCCTGATTGTCTCTTCAAGAGCGCAGAGAAGCCATCTAGTTTTTTGTGCTCATAAAAATTGCTGAATTGGGGTGTCGCAGGATGGTACGGAACTGATACGAGTCGCTGAACAATTTATTTAGTTGTTCTTTTAAACGTTTTTATTTTTTGTCATAACAAAGACATTTCCGCTGAACGACATAACCAATCACGCTCTGAACTATGAGAAGTGAACAATCTTGACACAGCGATGGCAACATATCCGCAAACGCTTATATAAACATCCACTCATCAAACACGCAAATGCGCTTGAAGTACGCGCACAAAACTTACTATTCAATGCGTTTTACACTTTCACGAACGTCATCTCCGAATGATGGCTTGCGAAACATTGAAGGCCTAATTATAATATAAGGAATCTTTTTAGTTTGAGCAACATGGCAGAACGTGCAGCATCCATAGTGCCTACGTATGCCCCGTAATTTTCACTCTGGTATGTACTGGGATGTGGCATAGGAAATAAAGAAAAAAAAATAGGGTGTGGTGTAGTGTTTATTCTACCTACTGCTTATTCATAGGTCAAAAGTTGGAGTCCAGTGGTTTTCCCAAGATTTCTCTGCTGTTTACTTCTCAATTTACTTCTTGTTTGTTGATCGTATTTGTCGTCAAATGCATTCGTCAACCTCCAAGCTCTCCGTATTTAACCAAAAATTGTAATAATTGATTTTCCTAGAGGGAGCAAGTGTTACTCCTAACGAGACTAACAGTTCGTCAATAAGCAGTCACTTCCTCGCATAAAGGGGTCCTTTTACTCCTTGAACATTCGTCCCTCTAAACTAGTAACGACAACAATTCGTCGCCTGACAGTGAGTCCCGAAAGGACGAATCGTTCATTCTATTGAAAGTAATTTTGCGGCAATTCAGTTACCCCTTGAAAGTACAAACCACAGACCCCTTTTCGCTTTTTGCGGCTGGGAGTGCAACTACGGCTTCACTTGCTTCGTGCAGCACGTTCCTGTGAATTCAGCGTTTTATTTGAGGTGCTTCGAACGATCGTGTGGTAGAGTCATGAGCACGAATGTGATTATTTGAAGCTACTGTCATCGCGAAGAATTAACAGGCACACAGCGTTCATATGTATTACCAGCCAGCGTGGCCCAAGCGTGCGTATCCAGCTGCCTAGATGCTGCTCGGTCTGGCGTCGATTTTGAAATTCCTGCTCAAAAGATGATCGAACCGAAATTAATTCACGACGCCGCAAATCGCCGCGGTTCCATATTCGGTACTGTTTTCGTCGTCGCTTCTGAACGCTGATGACGGCGGTGACTGCTATGGGGGCGGCGAACACGTGCGCGACGAGCAGACGAAACGCCAATGGAAACTCGCGTCTCAATGTTGTGTGGCAACGCGATCAGATGGCATGAAAATATGGATTGTAACCGTTTGGCAACGCTGAAATTTGGAGGGCTTCGCACCCGCTTTCTATTGGGTTTAGTAGTGGTAATACCAATCGACAATACACATACTCATTCGTATCTTTGCTGCATAATTAGTGCCCAATCGTTACAAGAGAATCAATAACTATGCGTTATTGAACGAATAACGAATAAAACGCGACATGCGTCATGTTGATATGATTGTTTTTTTAATATTATTTTACCCATTTTTTCCTAATTTGTTGGCAAGGCCATCACATTGAAGCACAACAGTAAAACGGGAAACTAGTTCAGTTGAATATCCAAATACTGTGGTTTCTAAAGAGCCAAAGGTGGCCTTCACCACCAATTCATGCAAAGATTGCCCGTAAAGAGATGAACAGCAAGGAAACTTATGCTTCACGAAAATTAGGGTCGTATACTGATGATAACCAAGATTTATGAAAGCGTCGTTCCTTTTATGCAGGGTTCTCCATCTATCTTTAGCCAGAGTTTAAAACTATGCTGCCAGACGTAATGACGATGCAATCAATTGCAAGTTGCAGACTGTTGCCTGACGTGAGTCAGACTATACTTGGTGTTCTGATAATTTGCTGAGTTAGGTCAATGCAATAACAAACTTTATAAGCAAGAAAATGTGCCGGATATTCTAACGAGAATGTTGTTCATCGGCTTGCAAACCGTTCAATTAGACAGTTTTCAACTTTATGTGTGTCAATGATTACTGTTTTCCTACAAACTAAAATGGCCCCTGAAATTAAAAAGAAATATCACGTCAGAAGCCTGCTCGCGTGCCAGGGTGCACGATCACTTTAGTGCTCCCTTACATTCCATGTACGAGCGTCCATAGCATTCGCTCGATTGTGCTGTCTCGACGAGGCCGCAAAGATGGTGGTGACTTTGCAATGAACACGTCTCGCTATCAGCCACAAAAGCGATAACTGCTGCGACTATACTTACCACTGTCATAAACCGGTGCGAAAGAAGTGTATCGTTCGTACGCGGAACGTTAGGCAGCACCAGAATCACGGCGCGCGTGGACATTCCATTAGGTTCGCCATGTGGTATGTTTTATTGTGATAACAATTATATGGAAACTCTCGGCTAGATTTTGCCCATGGCGTCAGCGTCGCCGTCACTCACCGTTTATGTCCACGTTTATATATATATGAATCGTGAGCGCGAAGAGTTAACCCCTGAGCCACCAACGAGACTGTTCTTCAACGTTCATCGGACAAGTTATTTATATCTAGAACTTACTGCTGCTGACGGGCATCTCAGGAGGGGGGGCTGTTGTGTTTTCAGCATTACTAGCAAGATGGCACAATGAGTTTGCGTAACAACTTCGTCACGACGCGTCGGCTGCACTCTAATCTACCACGCGCACTTTGCCCCAAAAAGAGCAGAGGTCGACAGTCACTCACGTGTTCCTAGCTCGCGGTTGGGAGAATCGTATGTTTTGACTGGTATTCGGCTTTTACCGGAATACTTCTGTTTTAGTTACCGGGCGCTCAAAGATTCCTGCAATTTGTGCACAGTCTACGTTTGCGAAAAGAGGCATATTTCAGACACAGTAATGTAACGAATGAGACGCTTATTCGGGTTCATCTGTATCTGAGAGTACGTTTAAGGCGTCATTTGTGCGTGAGAAATGCGGAGCGTATATCAATCTACTAGCCATTCTGCACGCGGCCTTCCAATTTGTTGATATCGCACTCATCGCTTTGCCTTTGCGACAAAGCTGTGATTTTTTGTAGTTCACGAGCTTCTCAAGTTAGCAGAAAAAACACTGATAATTAACAGATATAGAGGACAAAACTCTCTAATCGGACGTTTGTCAAACCGATCTACAACTCTCTCATTAAAATTTGCTACCCATTTTTGTTCTTTTAAATGGTAACTAAAAGGGTCTAAATAAAAAATTGATCAGAGCACAAAAAATAGTCCGGTCCACTTTAGACTACGGTCAGCAACATGCATTTGGTCTCGCCGTAATTGTGTGTATTGCGTATTTTTAAACTATGGCTAAAAAAGCTGGGCACCCTGTATACTCTTTAGAGAGTTCCCTATCCGAGTTACGGGTGACTGCCATGATATCAGAGTCTTATACATATATTGTTACAATGAACTGTTGCTCTACATTTAGTTAGACGGTCGGGCGTAACTATCGGAAAACCGATTTTGAGCTTCCAACGTCGTTTTTGGACATGATTCTCTTGAGCTATTCACTTTTTATGTAATTTTTGAACATCACCGAAAAACTAAACCAGACTGTTTCTCTTTTTGCAGTGGCTACCTGTTCTTCTACATCATTAGCGGAATCAAAAATGTGCGAAGTGGAAAGGCAACAGTGGTTATAATTTTCCGCCGCTGGTACAGGTATGCTGATGGTGGTGCTCACGCCCCATCAAAATCAGTCACTGCATACATTAGGTTAGAGCTCAGCGTCGTATATATTATCAACCTCGATATTTTTGTCTTTGAAATCTATCAATTTCGAGTATTACATGATTGTTGCTCTAATATTGCATAGGTAATTTCCTGCGTTTTTGGCATGAGTTCTTTAAATACTGCAGCTATAGGGCCCCTTTTCATATAACTTTCCATCTGCCAAGTGCGTTTTGCACACCTCTGTAATAAAATTTTTCTTCCTTAAATTGTGGAATGCTTGCAAGAGTGGTGCTTTGTTACACTAACGGGAAAGCTTGTGACAGATGTAGATTATAAGAGCGATTTTAATCAATGTGGTTCTAATTAACATCGAGGTATTTCGTGTGATCCTATTGAGGAAGGCTTTGTATGGCATGATCTCAATTTGTAGCATCTTAGTTTACAGCTTATGTTACTATGTTTGTCTTTTGAGCATGGCCTTAGTAAGAAAGGCTTTATTCGCGTCTGCTCACTACTTTCGTTGCTTTAGAAGGCGAACAAAATAAAGCAGCACCTACATCACACATCCATCGTGTCCACCTCCATGAAAGTGCTGCTCATAGGTCTTTTTAGGCGCCAAATTGCTAAATGATGCAAAAAAGCTACAAGTACTACTCCTATTTTTCCAATGTACGTTGCCGAGAGTGAACTGTCTTTATAGTCAATCTAACGATGAAGCAGGGAACACAGCAAGGGCGTGTTGGCTAGGTATTTGCGTAGCACGCGCTAAGGGCCACTCAGATTTATGGTGACGCGAAACAAAAGCACCTTCTGCTGCGCTTTTATCATTCTGAACTTTTGTCATCTATTGGCATCAAGATACAGGAGTGGTGCCCACCCACATAAGACATAGCAGGCACTCCGCTATAAATCGTGCTGCAGAAGCACTCTCGTGTAATAATAATATATGGGGTTGAATGTTCCTAAACCACGAAATCAATTACTTTATTTAGCTTTGTGTGTTACTTAATTTTTCGTACTGCAGTCTCAATGAGGCTTTTGCAGGAGTGACAAAAGAAGAAAACAACAACAAATCAACATTCCTAAGCTGGCTTCAGAAATCATTGAAGTGTTAGTGAACGAACACTTCAAGGTTTTCTATAGTGAAGGAAAAAGCTATATTTGAACTTGCAAGTGTGGGTGAAAAAAGCTGATATGTTGAGGGCATTGTCACTTTTAGTAGAAAAATTTATCAAAATTTCGGACAAGTTTTCGGAGTGCTGAAGCGAGAAAAATTGAACGAATCAGGCAGATTTTTTCGCTCTCTTAGTACAAAGCCCGCTGCTATCTTCTGAACAGAATACAATTTCTTGATACCACAATTTTTCTGCTACGGGAGTTTCATACCACGCAACCATATTCGATAATTGGACGAAAGGAGTTTTGTAGGTGAGCAGCTTGGTGTGATAAGGACCAAGATGGAGTGTAAAGAGTCAATAACCTAAACTCTTAAGGGCGTTGTTGCATGTGAGAATAATATGTTTAGATCATAATAAACTGTATCACAAAAATGCTAAATATACGAATTCGGGCACTCTGTACAAACTAACACTGTTCGTAGTAAAAAGCCACGCAATACAAACGCCTGGTGAATCACACACTGACCATCTGGAAAAGTCAGTATGTACAGCTACAGAAATGTCGAAAAAAATTGTTTTGAATTTTATGATCCAGAGGAGATTTAACAGAAATATGAAAGAAGTAGTTATCTGAGATAAAGCATATTTTCACAGGAGCGTGTGAAATGAGGTCATTGATGTGAAGCAGGAATGAGAGCGGTCCTAGCAAAGAATATGGGCAATTTCCTGAACGTCCCAGAATCAAAGTAACACAGCTATACAAGAACTAAAGTCACGAATGGATTCAGCGGAGGGCGCAATAGCGTAGTTTGCACACTTCAAAGAAATTGTGACAGAATGTAAAAAAAAATTCAATATACGCCAAGTATCGTAAACGACTAATCCGCTAAAGTGGATGATTTTGAAAACCAGAGCAGACGATTGAACTTGATATTTTATGGTGTCGCTGAGAGTGAAAGTTCAGCACTGCTCACTGCTTCAGAGAAAGAAAGTACAAGAAGTCGTATTCTGGAATAAGACTATCAGTGCCAGTGAGGATTTAACGGGCACACAGGCTTGGACATTACCACAATAACAAGCCTCTACTACCTATTGCAATGCTGTCATTGTGCAAACAAAGAACCCAGGTGGTCGAAATTTCCCGAGCCCTCCACTACGGCGTCTCTCATAATTATATCGTGGTTTCGGGACGTCAAACCCCACATATCAATCAATAATCATTGTGCAAACACAAATTGGCAGTCTCAGCCAACGCTAAGAAGCTAAAAGGCTTGGGTATTAGTATATCGTAAGATTTCTGAGGGGCAGTGCACAGGAAGGGAAGTTTTTTTTATAAACTCGGCCAAACACTTGTTTCTGAAGGTGCTCGTGCAAATCTGAACTATGATAAACTTTTTATTGACCAAATGCTCGTGTACGATGAGCGTCGTGCCCAGGTTGTGAAAACTACATGACGCATGCGCAGATCTATAGCTGAAGTAGCTATTGTGGTTTTAAATTACCGTAGCATCAAAAACGAGGTGGAGGATTTCAATACCATGTTATGGATGGTAAAATCAAGCATTGTGCTTCGAACTTTATCATCGCTGGACTGCTGAGGTGAGAGACACCGAGGTTTTTCCAAGCTGTTAGACCTGCTATAGGAACGATAGAGATCGTTATGGTCCAGGGGTCTTTATACTTATTCATAGTTAGCTTTCTTGTTCAGTACTTAATCTCGGTGGCGGCACTTGCAAGGATGTATGGTGCACGAGTACATTGCGAAATGAAAAAGAAACATTATCAGTCTGCTCATTTTATAAGCCTCCTGAAAGTTCGGCAATTGTGACCTGTTTTTCAAAAAAACTAGAGACTGTCCATACTGACTATTAGGTTATAGATGGGGATTTTATAATTCCTGAGCATTCACCGACTGATCAGTCTTCCAGTGCAAGTGCTAAATCGGAAGCAGCAAAGGAAATAATGTACATGCTTTTCAGATTTTTTCTGAAAAACAGTTTTCCCTTAACTCAGATATTGCCCCTTACAAAAATTCTGTAAATGGACCTATATAAAAATCACCTTATATGGCTATAATAAGAATTGGGCATATCAGGCTTTAAATGTAATCCCCATATATGAGCCTTATAAAACCTTATAGGCCCAATTTCTGATAACCATATATGGGCCTTATACAACCAGGTATGCCAATTCCCTTGTGTACCCATATATGGAGGTTTCTGTATATGGCCACATATGCCAATCATCAATACACTGCTATATAAAGAAGCATTCATATCAGGTTAAACATGTCCATATCATCATCATCATCATCAGCCTGACTACGTCCACTGCAGGACAAAGGCCTCTCCCATGTTCCGCCAGTTAACCCGGTCCTGTGCTTGCTGCTTCCAATTTATACCCGCAAACTTCTTAATCTCATCTGCCCACCTAACCTTCTGTCTCCCCCTAACCCGCTTCCCTTCTCTGGGAATCCAGTCAGTTACCCTTAATGACCAGCGGTTATCCTGTCTACGCGCTACATGCCCTGCCCATGTCCATTTCTTCTTCTTGATTTCAGCTATGATATCCTTAACCCCCGTTTGTTCCCTAATCCACTCTGCTCTCTTCTTGTCTCTTAAGGTTACACCTACCATTTTTCTTTCCATTGCTCGCTGCGTCGCCCTCAATTTAAGCTAAACCCTCTTTGTAAGTCTCCAGGTTTCTGCTCCGTAGCTAAGTACCGGCAAGATACAGCTGTTATATACCTTCCTCTTGAGGGATAGTGGCAATCTACCTGTCATAATTTGAGAGTGCTTGCCGAATGTGCTCCACCCCATTCCTATTCTTCTAGTTACTTCAATCTCATGGTTCGGCTCTGCGGTTATTACCTGCCCTAAGTAGACATAGTCTTTTACAACTTCAAGTGCACTATTACCTATCTCGAAGCGCTGCTCTTTGCCGAGGTTGTTGTACATTACTTTCGTTTTCTGCAGATTAATTTTAAGACCCACTTTTCTGCTCTCCTTGTCTAACTCCGTAATCATGAGTTGCAATTCGTCCCCCGAGTTACTCAGCAATGCAATGTCATCGGCGAAGCGCAGGTTACTAAGGTATTCTCCATTGACTCTTATCCCTAACTGTTCCCATTCTAGGCTTCTGAAAACCTCCTGTAAGCACGCGGTAAACAGCATTGGGGAAATTGTGTCCCCCTGCCTTACACCCTTCTTGATTGGTATTCTGTTGCTTTCTCTATGAAGCACTATGGTAGCAGTTGATCCCCTGTAGATTTCTTCCAGAATGTCCATATATGGATACCTTTATTTATAGCGATTCAGTTGATCCATCTAGATGAATTCAGCTTGTGTCGCCGGCAGAAATTATCGCCCTACAAATAATTCTACATCTATAAATATTGCTGTGTTGAAAGGCCTGCATGCAGTCACCATCGTCTCCAAAACAAATGTTGTACGTAACCTCTCAACATTCTTGTTCAAAATATTCTAATTAAATCCTGAGTTGTCCTCAAGAAATTAGTGCTAAAATGTAGCATGGCAACCTATTTAAAGATTTTGGTGGGCGCCTATGTCACTGTTAGTCCACTTTTCCCGAAGAGATACATTTATTGTGTAAATGTGTTGCTTATCTTTTGACACTTTATTTATTTATTACATTATTCACAGTGCCACTTGGCATTACAGTGGGGGATTGTTTACACAATGTGTAATGCAAAAAATACAGAGTCAGCTAAATAAATAATCAAAGTCGCCTCAATAATAATTCATAACACGTGTACATATATCAATAAAACTGCAACACACGCAAAAAAAGCAACACACTCATTCTAACATAGAATAAAATAAATCATTTGAGATGGTAGTGGCAATGTGCTTGGTTTCATTCTGTGATTGTTTTGGTAAAATATCATTTTGAAATACGTCAGTTTTTCATGCTATTACTCTCAAATTGACCCTATGGTCAACGTGGTCTGAGACATAGTTCAGTGCACATAAATATTTCGCTGTATCGATTCTGACTTGAATGTGTAGGAAACAATTGGTCTTTATGCCCTCTCATCGCATCAGTGCACTGCGGGAACGTATACTAGTGTCACCTTTTCGGAAGCTGCACACGGAATTATTAGACCTGATTCTCCATTCTTTCCGGAGGGGCGAGCGGAGAAGTGATGTGGTTGGGGGGGGGGGGCACAAATCTGGAGCACAGCCACTTCGACATTTTATTTTCGTCATTTAGGCCTAACCGCAAGCACGCAGTTACCTAGCGACAGCAACAAACGACAGTAACAAGCGACAAGATTTGCTGTCGTGGAGGCTCATTCGTCCCCGCCGATTGTCATGTCGCGCAATTCTGAAAACTAGAAAGATCGCTTGTCGTTCTGAAACCAGCTGGCAATTTACGACAACATGGCTGCGCCCCTGGTCCTCACTTCTGTCGCAGTTTGCTCTTGATGCTTGTTATTCACACGTCCTTCAACACTCTAAGGCAAAAGGGTGTTCAAAAGGGTGTGTGGTTTGTCCTTTCGGGGACTAATGGAGCTGCCACAACCATTCATCCCTTTAAGGACATACGGCACCAGGTCTAACAGTTAGCCCCTCAAGAGACTAACAACTAGTCCTAATGTTTTCACCTTGGTGAGTAACCGTAAGTTCCACAATTCACCTAAAAGGACTAACATTTAGTCCTCACATTTGCCCCTTATAGAGCAACTGTTAATCCCCACATTTACACCTTACCAGGCAACCGTTAGTTCTCACAGTTGCACCTTGCTGGACGAACGGTTGATCTACTAAAATACTGCGATCAGATGAACTTTTTGTCCCCAGTTCAAACATTGTTTTTTGGTTATTTTACGCCAGGCCGAATACTTTTTTCGCCTGTTTTTCTGCGCAGTGACCAACAAATTCCGCAGAAAAGAACACGCGAAATAGTTGTCAGCCACCTACGTGTAACTGCTTTATCAGTCACGGCAACAACGAAAGAGAAAAGTGGGACATTAAAAATCTTTCAGAATTCTACATACACATGACGTTTCCCCATTCTTTTAGGTGAATCCATGGACAAGTGTACAAGTCCAGTCTAGTTGTCAAATCTTGTTCACTCCTTGTGGAGCTCCTTTCACGGAAGCGATAGATAACAGTCATTGCAGACGCCAGAGCACACAGCCTTCTGCCTGTTGTGTTCCCATGGCTGCACGTACAATAATATAGTAAAAATAGTTAGGCACACGTCAAACAAGATGAAGATGCTCGCATATGACAAGTACGTGCACGTTAATATAAAAACAAGCGTTAAACTATGACACACAAATAACTTTACCTTCACATCTCGCACAGTCCTTCTGAAGCTGCTCTGACGATAGAGATGGATGACGGGCATCGCAGAAGCCAGTGCATAGTCTTCAGCACTGTGTGTCTACGGCTGCACACAATAAGTATGTAAATAGTGAATCACACGTGACATAGGATGAATGCGAATGCATATGAGAAATACGTGCTAGGTGAAATAAAAACATATGTAATATATGACATGCTAATAACTTCACCGTGATGTCACACATCGTCAAAGACTCATTTCGATCCCCGTAGCGCAACAGCTAAGGAGCGGCGGCCGCAGTCACAACTCCGTGAACCACTGTACTGCTAACACGTCGGCGAGTCCTAAGCGAGCGACGTCGTTCAGCTCGAGCAAGCGAACGCGAGACCTAACACGGCGCTGCACGCGGAGTGTCTGCCGCAAGCGAACTTAGAACGGAAGAGCGAGCGTACGCTTGGCCGCCGCCGCGAACAGCGCCGAGCTAGTTTGGAGCTAGCGCTGAAGAAATCGACGGTAATGCGGCCCTTTTCCACAAACTCGAGCTAGTGCAGTGCGCAAGTGCGAGTCCGCCGCCACGGCCAGCGGAGGGTGCCGAGCTTCTTGCGACCGACTGGCGGGAAAGCCAACTGTAATGGCGACCAATTTTCAGTGAGTTCCGACGCTAGCGAAAGCCCCGCCAGCCTTTGCTGGTTCACTTACAGCGCGCGACATACTACAACCAAGCTCTTTACGAGAACCCGTAACGTGTTTTCGACGACTCCCAACACAGCGATGAGGTCTCAGCCCAATATCGTCAGCCCGAAGCTCATCGCGGCGGCGAAGACAGGCGAGCACTCGATGGGCGAGCATACGGGAGACCGACGGCAATGGCGACCGATTTCCAGGTGGTCGAAAATCACAGGCGAACTGCAGACGCCGAAGCTGACCTTCGCGATGCATTTCGTGAGTGCGATATACAAAACGACCGAGCCCGTTGCCGGCAAGCGCGATCCGTATCGCACACGCGACAAGTAGAGTGGAATAAAGAATGATAACCTACTTGCCTTAGAATCCAGCGCTGCTTTCTGCCCTGAGTCGGACTGAAGTATATATCCGATAGGCCTGTTCTTCTCGGCCGCCATATTGGCCTTCCCAACTATTGCTGTTTGTTGTCGTGTGTTGGTCGTGACTATCTTGAAGCCAGAGATATACAGTTTGGCGTGGTGACGCGTCGAGACTTGGTCCAGACTTCATGGGTGCAGCGAAACGCTAAAGCAGCAGTCCACGCTCATGCAAGCGTGCACACAAGCACCACGTCTAATTCTTAGATAGTCGAATCCAGGCTTCCGTGGTCGAGCACTCCGAGCGATACGCAATTCGGACCGTCGCCGGCAAAATACGGGGAAATAATGAGCCAGCAAAGGAGGAGAGGGAGGCCTGGTTACCTTGGCACCGCTTTTCGCGCTGCCTACAATGCCCGGGCGGTTCCTCCGTTGGTTTCGCGCTGCACGCTTCCTTGTTTGGTTGCTCCTCAACAGTATATCCGTTAATCGCGCGCGCTTAATGGGCTCTGTTACCCCTTTTTCGGGTAATTTCGGCTTAGAGTGTAGAAGTTCTAAAACATTTTACGCACATAATATTGAGGAGCATGGTTTACTGAACGAGTTGGAAGTTGTCCTTATCTGAGTTGCGCGAAAAAGCTGAAGTACAAAAACAGACACCTGGACACAGTGCACACTAACAACTGCAATTTTATTGGAGAAAACAGTGATATATATGCGGTCACGAAAACACATAAGGTGAAAAAAATGATTAGATGAGCAGACATTTAATCATTTTCTTTCACCGTGCGGATATCACGTGGTGTGGGGCACTCCACTGTCGTGTGGGAAGTATGATTTTGAATTCATTATTAAAATTATGGACCACAAAGCATCTCTAATGGCACAACCATGTTGTAACCTGTCATTGAATTGTAGCGAGTGTTGCTGCACGCCCTTGTTTGATGATACGGTAGGTAACGCTTGATTCAGGTACTAGGCAGCGCGGGAAATCGAAGGGGCGTATCTCATCAACAAAGCTGGTGATTCATGTATCGAGCAACCCTCGGTTATGTTGGCTTGCCGCTGAAGTAGTTTTCTGGAAGTGCATAAATAATACAATTTGTCTGCTCATCTAAACATTTTTTTCCACCGCACGTGTTCTCTTAACCGCATATATATGTCTGTTTTCTCCAATAAAGTTTCAGTTGTTAGTGTGCGCTGTCCAGGTGTCTTCTTTTTCTACTTAAATTTTGTAGCGCAACTAAGTTAGGATAACATAATATTGCTCGTGGTTTGAACGATGCTACCCTTCTCTACACGGAAATCAGCCATGTGTGAAAACTTCACTGAGATAAACTTTCAGCTTTCTCAATTACACAGTACTACTCCACAATTAAAATTGTTCAACCAGTTTTTTTACAGTAGCGAGCCCTAATGCATCAGACAAGTTTATTTGCCGGATGGCGTAATATTAGGTACTGTGCTCACGGATTAAAGCGTGAAATCACATTATTTTGTGTAACTATGTATGCGGGTATGTGCAGTTCCTAGAGATAACCAGGTGATATTGTGAGATCTCTAACAATAATCTTGGCTGTGATGTACGCATTCCAGTCGAAACTACACTTATGTGACCCGACCTGTAGATGGTGAAAACAAAGTTATGGGCTATTCTCTAAGTTGTCCATTTCAATCCGTGAGCACTGCCCCCTGCTTTAAAAAAGCAAACTAGTAAAACATTTTCAGTGCGTGTCCTTATCAAAAAACGCGTAAATATAAAAACAAGGGAAAGTAGGGGAAGAAAGACAAACTAAAACGCGGGTTCATAAGTCTCCAAGAGATGGAGATATCCAACTGTTTTTTATTTTAAATTGCGCAAGTTGTAATTTATCCTCGGTACTTCCTCAAGCATTAAAACGAGAAAATACAAAACAAAAATATTTATACGTCAATACTTTTGTGAAACGTACAATAGCTGGAAACGCCTATTTTGCTGTGGTCACGTTTCCGATAAATTAGAGCCCAGTCTGTACGAAATAGAAAAAAGTGTTGTTGTATCGCTTGAACAAAACAGTCTAATCACGTAATCACGATTACTATGAAGTTATTTACTCAATAAGCATAAAATGCGCTATGTTTTTTTGAGTTATTATATTATTTGCGAACAACGTGCAACGGCAATGAAAATGATAAACTTACCTTAACATTTAAGCGAAAGTTGCCTTTCTTGGAGCCTGTTCATCCATATAACCTATTCACACCTTAGTGCCATCACGTCCATTCGTGCTCCTTTTGGGAGAAGTTGTGAACCAAAGCTCGCCAGCAACAATGGGTGTCGATTTTTGTTTTGCACAAAAACTTGACGATCCCAATTGATCGGCTACAAACGCACACGCACACAGAAACACTCCCTTGTCTGTCCACTATTGCCCCACGTACAGCGAAATAGATTCATGAGAGCTGCCTAATTATCTTGCGTAAATTTCAGCAGTGGTTTAACACAAAATAGTAGCAAGAGAAATGAAAAGTAACACGATCAGCACTGCACCCATGAGTCCGGCGAGCGAAGAAAGAACAATGGCGCGGATGGATACACCGCAAGCTTGACAGCTACATTACCCTTGAGGTCAATGATTTACGCAGTTTTCACTAGAACGAAATTTTTCTAAGCTCATTGGCGAACTAACTTTCATTTGTGACGCAATATTATTACCATACAGCTTAATGTTTGCGTAAACTATTTTCTTTTTTGTTACTGCAAATGGGTCACGGCACTTTCTCGGCTGCTGTGTCGACCGAATGCTGTTTGCAGAAAACGTTCCCCTAAATTTTCATCCCTCCGACTAGCTCCCTTTGACGCTCCTTACCGCGCGCATTCCTTGCAAACTTGCAACCTGCGGTGCAGTCAGGCAAGGTTTTTGGGACAATGGAGCTCAGCTTCCCCTCGCGGGTCCAGAAAGCTGCAGATGTATGACCTTTGAGACAACCATTCGGTAAAGCTGCAGTTACTGCTTCGTGTACGCACACTGCTAATACGCGTTGCAGACAGATTTTACTCTTATTTCTCAAGCATTTATAATATAATAATATTTTAAATCAAGCAATCATCTATAAATCATTTATTTAACGTATCAAGGAAGAAACACGCAAAAATAAAACAACAATAAGGAACAATACATTACAGAAAGTCTACAGAAAAGCAAAGCAATAAAAAGTGCAAAAATGCACGGACAAAAGTAATCAATGCGCAATGCAAAAAGAAATAAAAGAGAAGATATTCATGAAATGGGACTGAAAAATAATGCGGATCATACACAACTGTGCGGAAGGCTTCCTGAAAGATGGAAAAGGGAAGAATCTGTACATTTGCAAATGTACGTTAAGGCAGGGAAACCTCACTAATAAAAAAATGACTATGGACTATGAAAAACATACTGAATAAAGAAATTTGACGTTAGAGAGGCTCGATGTTCTGCGAAGGATAGAGCGTGGGAAGAAGCTGGCAGGTACATGCAAGGGTTGATTCTCTCTAGATACCTTACGCGGAATTGGAAAATTGTAAGAACCGAGATAAACAGAATATCTCACCCTGAACCAGCTTGTAAAGAAATAAAAGCTCAGCGTGATTTTCTTGGCCGTTAAGTGATGGCAAAGACAATATTTTAGCAGTGATGAAAAGAGTCAAGGGAAACAATGCGTGTAAATACTTATGAATTTTTTCAGGACTTGCTCAGTGGCGTTAATGCTGGAATTAGCAAGGGCGTTGCAGATCGTATGTGCATGCACTGGATTCTCGAGAGATATTCTGTCAACACAGAGAGAACGAAGGCCTCACATGGCAGCAGTTAATGCGAGTAGAAAAAATTTAGCATGCTATCAAAAAGAACACCAAGATTACTGATCTCATAAATCCTCCATAACAACACAGTATTGACAGAGCATGGAAGCAACACGTAGGACGTTTTGCGATGCACAACAACAATACACTCATATCATTCTCATATGGACAAAAATATCTGGGCCCATTGAAGCCAATGCTAAGGTCTGCCTGTCCGTCAACCTCAATACGCGAGTGTGTGATTGCACATTTTGGTGGGTACTCAATAAGTTTACTATCTGTACAGCCCCCAACTTTATACGGAGCCAAAAGAAATGCAAGATGGTTTTTTGCAATAAATTAGTATATCTTCCATCTTAAATATAAGCATGTATCCGAATGCCTGTGAGTTGCATTCACATATTTTCTTTTTTTTTTCAAAGACACTACCTTAAATATCGCACTGCGCATGATATTACGAAAAATGGCCTTTGAAAGCAATCCCAGATGCGGGTAAACAAGATTAACTGAAATATTGTTAAAATGGGAGCATATAGCCGCAAAACCTTCCAATAATGAGCGATTTTGTCCACTGATATGCGAGATAAAATGTATTTATATTACCGTTTCTTTCAGATACTCCGAACTATGCGATATTGTGAACTTAATATAAGTTGCATATATGTCACTTTCGCATAATAGTATATAGGATTGCTTGATCATAAAATGAGGTTCGGGAGCTTCAATTCATTTTGTGACCTGACACGATTTATTTCTTGTAAAACACGCCTGCTCACGTATACATTATTTAAGTCCTATTATGGCAACCTATTGTTGCAAACCTAACTTCTATGGAAAACTTGTACAAGTTGTATTACACGAATGCATGCATAGTTGCAACTATCAAGTACACAAAGCTGACCTAAGTTTTTGTTTGTTTTTTGCGGTGCAAAAGACAATATATGTACAATTATTACTCTTGTCGTTGTAGAAAAAAAGTAGGTCACCTTTGTGTACAGATTGTTATATATAAATATCCGCATAAAAGTTTGTAATTGTGGTGCTATATATACGTGGTTCATACTATATTTGGGAGCACTTCCACAAATAAAGGTCTACTTGATATGTTATATATAGTGTGGCCGTGCCTTATAAGGACAGATTTGACACCTTATATGGGCCAACCGAACCATATAGTGCTGTATATATCCTCATATATAAATCTGCCTCGCCAAATATACATCCATATATGGCAAACGTAAGCCACATATACTATCATATATGCTTATATGTGGCCAGATATAACTTATATACGTACCATATATAGTATTTCCGTAAGAGAAAAAAAAAGCACGAGACAACAAATTTTGTTAGAGTAATTTTTAACTAGTAAGCCAAAATGGGTAAAAACGGTTTGGTGATACCTGGCATTAGTGATCATAAAGTTTTGTATATGAAATGAAGCAAACATACCAAAAAAATTGGTCCCGTATCTGCATGCTATACTGCAAATGGCGTCGAAAGACGATAGTCTCACGTCTGCAGAGAGTGAACCAAATGTTTATTTTATGTTCTGCACAAAAAACCGGTGAATGGTATTTTGGAGGCACTGCGTTAGAGTGCCTCGAGCACGCAGCGGAGGCGAACGAGCGCATCAAATAACGTCACACGTGAGACATGAGCGCCATCTGGCAGTTATTTTGGAAAACAAAGCGCGCGCGGCGTGCGCGCCCGTCTCAGAGTTGATAAGGTGTGGAGCGCAAGGTGACGGGTAGGTGCCACCACCATATCGTCTTAGCAAAGCATTGGAAACACTTGCCTTTCGTGCAAGCGTTGCATGGTCCGCGCAGCTTGATAAACGCTACGGCACTTAGAATTGCTTATGTATACCTTGTCTAGTAACAGATATATATACCGAATAAAAACATGTTGCTGTGATGCCTCAGATATGCGCAATTATTCCTTTTTAATTCACAATCACACAAGTATGAACGCTTAACCTTGAGCAATATTGGTGAGCGCTGCGGATGGGGTCGGCCGTTTGGTGTGTCGGCCTGTCACTCTGGTGCTTTTTAAGGTGCCGTTAAGGATGGACAAACCGACCAGTTTTTTGCACCGAAGTTACCTAAGAAAGGCTATCGTCAATAAAACTAAAACAGCAGCATCAAGACAGATGCATAATTACAGGCATTCAAACGTAAACCAGATGGGCCTTGCGTTTGAAGCTTCCTGCCTAGCACTAGAACCATGATAAATATACCATGTAAAGAGTTGCCACTGGAGCCTTTTCGTGGCCCAGCACGAAAGGGTCTGACCAACCGCTGGATGCCGCAGCCATCCTAGATTTTACTTCTTCTTTAGGACATGTAATATCCTCTCCAGGTGGAACAATTATACTCAAGTTTGGCATCAATTTTTCGCAAACAGAAAATTTTATTTGTGCAATTTTCTATATCCGGTCTAACACGTCCCGCTCAGGACATTTAATGCTTTTTTACAGAAAACAGCAAAGTATAACTAAGAAGTGTTGGGTGTATGCAATTGTTTTGCACAAAGAGGCACGTTCATGTGGTTTAGATGTGCTGTACATGTTTTCCTATCGCGGAAGCATAGGTGGGTAGCGTAGTGGAAAGACACTCACTTTCAGAGAACGAAGGTGCGTGTTCAAATTCCAGCGTCAGAAAGAAAATTATGTTCTTTTATTTATGCTGAAGACATTATTGGGTCTGACCAACCACTCGTGGCGCTGAAAGCAACGCAGTAGCTGGGCCGCAGGGCTCTACGGGAGTGTCCGCTCTTTATGTAAGTATGTTTCTCTGTGCTCGAACACCTTTGCGGTGCTTGCAGCAATCAAGAGTTGTGGCTCCTTTTGAAAAAAAAATGCTTGATTTCCAAAAAATAAGTGCCTTCGTGGGTGAAGACCACGTCGTACTAAATCAAAATCATGATTTATGAGGGAGCTGTGGCACGCTACCGGTAAACGTAACAGCTGGGGTATATATAAAATTTATGAAAAACACACCTCTGAGACTTGCCAGCAACTTGGAACCAGCGCAAAGCTTCTGCAAATGAAAATCCGTCATGCAAAAAAAAAGTTTCAATACTTTAGATTAGGCCAGCCTTTTTAACACATCTTTGACCTCCATATTTTTGTCCTGTAAAAGAGCGTTTTTCATTCGCCTACTAAGAGATACGTGGTAGATATCAATCACGTTGCTGCTGATAAAAACGGAATTCAGCGTCTTCTCTAACACATAGACCCTAGCTAGACCGGAGGACCGGATGAATTGAGAGGCGGCTTTCTCAAAATGTGCGCACTGTTCATTGCGAACTTCTTCAGGGCTCTATACTCAAAGTTATTTATAACTGGAAGCCTGCCACATGACTGGAAGGTGGCGTGCGTTGTGTCTGTGTATAAATCAGGTGCTGGTGAATTGGTCAACAACTACAGACCGATATCCCCGACAAGTTTAGACTACAAATTAATAAAGAATACCTTGTGCAGCAATGTAATGACGCACATAACCTATCAAAATCTTATTCCAAGACAGCATGAGTTTAGACGAGGGCTTTTCTGCATAACTCAGTTAACAGAGTTTACTCACGAAGTTTGTATTGCGCTGAATGAGTGATTCTGATTTGATTCAATAATTGTAGACTTTATAAAAGCGTTCAATCTCGTAGATAATGGGCTGCGTGTATGTAAGCTACGTGGGTTTAATATCAATGGACAGGTGATAACATGAATTCAGCAACACTTGTCCTTCCGTTCTCAGTACGTAGGGGTAAATGACACAGAATCAGCCATGGCTACCGTAACTTCTAGTGTCCCTCATAGATCAGTGTTGGGTTTCTTGCTCTTTTTATTATTTATCAATGATCTTCCCGACATCATCACTTCTTGTATCACGTTCTTTGCTGATCTAATAATATATAGGAAAGTTACAAGCGTCTATATTATCGTTACTAAAATACTCAACGAAAATAGAAAACTGGTGTCGTGAATCACGTACGCAGATAAACAGGCAGAAAACTGTTCACGTGCGTTTCAGAAAAAGCCTATGGCACCGACATTTTATAATATTTCTAGTTCTCCGTTAAAAACTGTTCCTGAGTAAAAATACTTGAGCGTATTCCGTACATCATCCATGTCTCAGCACAGGCACGTCAACTTCGTTGCACCAAAGACATGTCAGTTGTTGAGATTCTTGCAGCACAACACAAAGCTACAGACAAAATATACATAGATACAAATTATTACAGGCCTGCGGCCTCAGCAGGCCCACGATCTTGTTCGCAACATTTACGTCAAACCAATCTCCGAGTGCGGGTGCACTTTGTGGGACCCTCCCACAAATGCCAATTGCGACAAGCTTGAGCGAGTTCAGAACATGAGGGCAAGGTACGTTACCACTAGCCATGAAATAAACCTTCGCATTACGGCTACAAAAGGGAACACTATAACGGGAACTTCTGGATAAACGAAGGCATATTTTGCGCTTGAACTTTTTCACATTACATATAATGGCCACATTGGAATAGGTCGCCGTCAGTACATTCTTCGGTCTCATTACGTATTGAGATGAACAGATCAAGAGCTTAAGGTTTGAGAGTATAACTAATCTTTTTAAAAGCAGTTTTTTCTGAAGACAATCTGTGAATAAAATCGTCTGCCCACTGACACGACCACGATACTATAGATAAGGAAGCTTTTGCGGCCGCTCCTTGACATCTGAGTGTGTCTTCGCCTACAGTGTAATTTTATGCAATGTTGGCCCGCCATGGTGGTCTAGTGGCTAAGGCTGCTGACACGCAGGTCGCGGGTTCAAATCCCGGGTGCGATGGCTGCGTTTCCGATGGATGCGGAAACGTTGTAGGCCCGTGTGCTCAGATTTGGGTGCACGTTAAAGAACCCCAGGTGGTCGAAATTTCCGGAGCCCTCCACTACGGCGTCTCTCATAATCATAAAGTGTTTTGGGACGTTACACCCCACATATCAATCATTTTATGCAATGTTTATTTCTTATCACAAAGTTTTTTGTATTTTTAGG
This sequence comes from Rhipicephalus microplus, assembly GCF_043290135.1. Lineage (NCBI taxonomy): Eukaryota > Metazoa > Arthropoda > Arachnida > Ixodida > Ixodidae > Rhipicephalus > Rhipicephalus microplus. Next base: position 481,694,118 of record NC_134710.1, read on the forward strand.
TTTGTACACACTAAACCAATTCTGACCCTTAAGGGTGTAAATGAGCTTGTCGCCAGACGAACACCCTTTGCTCCCTATTGGGTGTTCAAAAAAGGGTGCTGAGAAAGGGTGCAGAGCTCAGCACCCTTAAGGAAAGGGTGCAGAGCAAAATTTTTGAAGGGTGTAATGAGTGCACCCTTTAAAAAAAGGTGCTGTGATGTCATAACACCCTTTCAAATGGGTGCTGGAAGGGTGCTCTACATCGACGTACCAGTGGGCCAAATCTAGGATTGACGCTGGAGATGGCTAAAAATGCAGATTGCTGTATACTCTGTAGACCATGCTGAGTGACAGCCCACATACAGTTTGTTAGTACTTGAACACATGTACTAAGTCGTCCATTCCACCCTGTACACGTGCACCATGCACGCGGCCGGCCCTCCACAGAGTGCCTTCCGCAGGCGCTTATGAAACTAGCACTGAAACACAGTGACAGCTCTAGGTGGGGCTTTTGCATCATCGTCTTTTAAAACACAGTGTCTCTGCAGTGAAGCTACTGGTAAGTTGGCTCCAGTGTTTTGCTTTCTCTATGTGTAGACAAATAGAGAATCCGGCACTGTTATCGAGAAGTGCTGCAATTGTGCCATACCCTGTCCAGGTGCTGTTCCTCATGTTTTCGTTTTTGGCTGCTCTGGATAGAACAAGCTGCACTTCTAAAGAACAGTGTCGAATTTTAGATAAGCTGGCACTGTTGCAAGAGCAAAGTTAGCTTCACCACAAAGGAAGTGTGATTTGGCGAAGCCGTTGTTCTCCAGCAGTCAACAAAGTGGAGGCCCACTTACAGTTGTCTGTACATTTGTGTGCTAGTTACCAAAGTGCCCTCGAGAAGCGCTCGGCAGAGTGCCGGATGCATGGTGCAATGTTCAAGGTGGAAGTAGACAATATGTAAATATATACCTTAAAGCAAGCTATATTGAATAAATATGTGTGTTTTAATAATCATGAAATTGATCCCAGAGTGCGTATATGGCCTGTGCTACCCATTTTTGGTCCAGAATGAATGTAATCTATTCAAGGCCCCTTGCTACACACATGCATGCACAATTTATGGATGCTTGGTCATCATACAGACATGCATGCCTGCAAATTAAAAATTCACAAGTTTCGAATACTGGTGATTATTTCAAATGCCATATACTCACTTTGAAAGACACACAGATAATATGCACTAAATACAGAACCTTACCACATTGCGCTCTTTTAAATTATGTGTAGCAGACGTGAGCTTTTATGCATGTGAGAATGCAAGATATTAGGCCCCAACAAAAATTTATGACAAATAAATTAACATGATGCCAATAGTCACTATTTTATTGTACATAACATACAACCGAAAAAGATTGACAATAGTAAACATGAGCTATGACCTTCTGCATCAATTGTAATGGTGAGATCTTTGTGAGTGAGGATCAATATTCTGTTTTTTCAAATCTTTTTTCTTACGAGTAGACATCTTTTTTGTGACGAGACTTCTTTTTTAACTTTTAACATTCTGACTTCCCTCCTTGCATAGTAGGTAACAAATAAATTATTTAGAACAACAAAATATAAGTTAAAGGCACCAGCAGTCCAAAGGCGCTTATTGAGGGTGTTGCCAGTGCCCACACAATTGAAAAAGAAAATAGATAGGAGAGTAGGTGAGTGGTAAAACATGTGGGCTTATATAACATGCTTTGGTCATCATGCTAAAAGCCTTGACTACAAACTTGCTCAAGGCCTATTTACAGCTCTCCTTTTATATATGTGTGTGTGTTTCTAAACTTGTGTGTTACAAAATCACAAATATTGGCAATGTAATGCAAGTGGTGTTGGATTAATATAATGTGATCATTCAAACACTTGCACAATCTATCTTCAGCTGCCCAGGCGACTTTGGTTCCTTTTACAAAAGTGTGGTCAGGGCGCTCCTTCTCTACAGCACATCCGCACCCGGAAGCCTAAAATAAAGACAGAAGTAATCACTAAGAGTTTCACAAGACAGACTGTCCAAGATACAATATGCGCTGTCATGCTGGAGTGTTCTTAGTTCGATGTGAGTAGAAGTCAGCATCAAAATTCGCTTTGTTTTCAACGGAAAACATGCTTGTTGGAGGCCCCTAGGCAAAAAACTGTGTAAACAACTTGACAGTACCTGTGGGCCTACAGAGGGTAGCACGTACAACAGATTTCACATAAAAAACAAACAGCATAGTAGAAAGGAAATTTATACACAAGAAACATCTGAGCAATGATTCAGCATGATGCACACGTGAAACATGAGTTAGGTTTGAGTAAAAAAGCTATTCATCAAGTGATTGCGCACATCCGATTTGAACAAATCGAATAAGGCACTGAAGTTAATTAGGGTTTTTAAAGAATTGTAAAGTGCCAATAAGCAATATTCTAGTCTAGCTCTACAATAGTGTGTCATGTATGTAGTACTAGTATTTGCCTGTTAGGTATGCTGTAGTCATGAACATATTCAGTTTTCCTAATACCTTAAACTTATTATGTTGTAGTCCAGCTGTTCATGTTCAATAATTGTTTATGGTAGCATTTAGGTTACAAAATTGATGCTAAAAATTTGGCAGACCCCACATACTTTGGGAATCGATGTTATGCGAAACACGCATAACATGTATTTTAATTTTTTTATTGAGCGATCTTATGAAGTGGAGCTCAATATAAGTACAAATTCTTGCACACACATATGTTAAACAGCCGCATATGTTTCATTTGTTATGGGGAGATGTCACACCTTTGACAACATTAGCAGTTATTTGATGTTTCGTAACGATGCCAACAGAAACATGGATATTAGCCACACTAGAAGTGGTAGGCTGGTATGAAGCACTGGTGTTTGCGCTGGCACTCGCGACGATGGTAGCCCTCAACACTGCTACACAAATACTTCACAGGATGGTGCCTGACTACAATTGACTTTGACTCGACCTCACGGCTGCATCATAGGAGTGCACATGTAATAGTTATAAAATTTGATAGCCAGTACTGCAACGGCAGTTGATGTTACACAAACATTTGAGACTATTTGGAAAGTATAACCGAGGCCGGGCATGGCTCTGTGGTAGAATACTTAATTACCAAGCAGAATACTAGGTTTGGATTCCTGCTAGGACACTTGACTTTATTCTTTGCATTCATTTGGTCAATGCTGCCTAAGTCAGCTTTTTAACATGATAGCGTTGAAGAGCTCGTGTCGCAGAAAATCTGCCGCCGACGTCTGCCCCGTTGGTTGTAAGCGAAAAATCGTCTGTGCATCTGTGACCGAAAAATCAAGTTACCTAGTTTCCAGAAACTCAAAATTCCTACTTATGACCTAATGGAGGCACGCTAATTGCTGCAAAACAAAACCCCCAAGTTGACTACTAGACACTCAACACAGGGCTTAACACACGGAAGTCTATTGACATCGGCCAAAAATTAACGTTAGATGTACAGCGCTATTCCATTTCCCTATTTCATGAACTACACAATGCCATGATAATTGTACCCTGGTATTTTTGGTGGGCTATATCGCACAAAAAATGCAAGGATTATGTCAAAAGAATGGCATCAAATTTTACCGGCATGTCATCGAAATAGAGACACAGGCTACTAGTCTTATTTATAATGCTAAGAGTATTTAAGGTAAAGGCATTGAAGATAGCTGGTGGCCTTTTTCACTATCTAGGTATCAATTTTTCACTATCTAGGTATCAAAATTCTGCCATGTCAGTCATAGTTTACTGACATTGCAAGCTCAAGAAAAGTGTGGCTCTGAAGGCATCAACACAGCGTTTTGCCAGATCTTTTAAGAAGGCAGTCTTTAAAATTGCTAATGTTTCCAATTTTTTTTTGCTATAAATTTCGTGCTTTGCATCCAAATGTACCTCCATCCAACTTGATTTTTTTGCCTTAGTGCTCTCACTAACTGCTTACCTTGTCTTGTCAAGTGTTCGTTGACATAAATAGGACTACTTGATCTAAAAGGAAAGGCCACTGTAGACAGTCGTAAGTTTTTTGTCTTATCCAGAACATTTCATTTGTAACATCGTTCATAATGCACTACTATTTTTTTTCAAACTAGGCTTGTTTGTTCCTACTCTGTCTGCAGTGTCAATATCATCACGAGTAATGGTTTTTCCATCATCGCCCAAAAATTTCGGACAGCGTCAAAAGAAAACCCTCATCTGAGACGCCTTTGATGTCGGGTAGTTCAACCTTGAATACAGTGTAAATTCTTCAATTTTCATCTGAAGTTGCTTATTTTCACCTGGAAGTTTTTTGTGCCTGTTTCAAGGTGCGACAGGCTTTTCATGCAAAGCCTTTATTTCTAAAGAGAGCGCATTGACACTGTCACCACCTTCATTCCACACTTGTTGAAGGACCAAAGTTCCGTATGAATTTTGTGCTTGAAATCCTCTGTTTACCATGACAAACAATTCACAGGAAACATTAGTACTCTTGCTTGGCAGGAGTGCATGCAGTAATACTAACACAATTAAAGCAGGAAATAAGTGTCTCACCTGTGCAAAAATGATTTTGGCAAGCACTGTGAAGACCACACACACTGCTGCCAAACTGAGGAGAATATGAAGAGCACTTCATATAAGTAGGCAGCGTCCAGTAGCTTGGTGAGGCACAGCGCATAAGCAGGTTGAACAGAGCTGATGCTTGAAACAATGGTTCAGAGTTCGCTGGTGCTTGGGCTCCTTGACCTTGTCAGGAAATTTCCTTGAGCAGCCTCACTCAAATGAAATGACAGACCGTGCCGAAGAATTTCTGCACCAGTGCAAAAAAATTATTTTAGTGAGGTTTGTCTAGACTGCATGCGCTGCTTGCCGAATTGCAGTGAATGGCTAGAAACGCATGGCCAACAAATATTTAGTGGCACGCAACTGAGAAATACAAAAAGGGCATGCTGCAGTATAAATACACCGAAAAACATGCTGCTGCAGAGCTTTTCATGTCGATGTCATACATGTGAATTTTCATTCACCTTTATAGCTCACTCATGCACGAAGATGAAGTTAGAACTTTTAGATGAAGACACCCCCTTTTAGCTGTATCGACTGCACGTAATTAAGAGATAAACATGCGTGAGTAATGCTGCTGCCTGCAATCGATAAATTCTTTTCTTGAAGCTGACCAAATATATGCACGAGTGCATCCATAGAGGCACATTTGCATTTCTGTAGTTATGATACCCATGTGATGTGTTTCTTAAGTAAATGCCATGCAATATGCACCATATGAATATTTTATTCCGTAAAATTGCAATACCACTACATATACATGTCCGTATGCGTATATGCATCCACTGCAGATAAAGCATAAAATTAAAGCAATACTGACACATGAATTTTTTACCAACGTAGTGGAGGGCTCCAGAAATTTCGACCACCTGGGGTTCTTTAACGTGCACACAAATCTGAGAACACAAGCCTACAGCATTTTCACCTTTATCGAAAAAGCAGCCAGCAAGGCCGGAATATCATCCTGCGACCTTCGGGTTATAAAACGAGTACCTTAGCGACCAGACCACTCCGACAGGACTTCAATCTCCCTGTTCCCCCGTGTAGGGTGATAGACCGTCTTTGCTGGTCTGGCTAACCTCCCTGCCTTTCCTTCTCTACCATTTATTCTCATGAGTTCAACGAATAAAGCTTCCTTCAAACGGCTAACATTCGGACGTTCATAATTTGCCTGAAATTGAGTTCACTAATTGAATATTGTGTGTTGCTTCATAGTGATCATTGATCTAAATTGTTCTGGTTGGCTAAAAAAGCACTACTCCTCACTTCTAATCAAACAGCTCAAGCTGTCTAATGACGATAGGGGAGGAAAAGTGGAAACGCTAAGACAAACATCAATCTTGAACCCCATGCCATCACAATGAAGCAGGCAAGCTTCTGCAATATTGACCGGCAACCAGGATCTCAGGACACTGCAGATAGCTACATAACGTAATGGTTTCCCAACATGACGTAAAGGCAGCGGAATCACATATTGCCTAACCTGCTTCATTATGATAACGATGAGACAATAACGTTATGGGCCTCTGTATGCTAATAACAATTTACCTTGCATATCATGTGACATTAACATTCAATATGACGTCATGAATCTTGCATCCTACCGTGTGGTCTAAGTACCAACAAGGCGGTTTTAGTGACGTCGGTGCAAGGCAATAAACAACAATCACTTTGTGAACATTATTTTTGATATCATTCAATTGGTCTGATGCGTACATTTTCAAAAAACGGCGGTTTTAGTGACGTCGGTGCAAGGCAATAAACAACAATCACTTGGTGAACATTATTTTTGGTATTATTCAATTGGTCTGATGCGTACATCTTCAAAAAACGGCAGTTTAGATTTGTTCATTCTTAGATAAATACAATGTCTAAGTTTGCATGTCAGCAGCAACATATGCACGCATACTGTGATGTATAACCTTATTGTGTTTTGAGCAATAAATTAGGCATTCATACACTGCGCATATCACAGGTCACTTGTAAATCTGCAGCGAGGTCATAAAGAATTTATGATATCAGATAAAGCATTACACTTGTATTCGAAAGTGTCATTGGAAGCTTTGGTATAACTTAGTTTTAGAATGTTTGTAGACGTATAAGTATTCGGCAAAGTTTTAACTCTAAAGCGGGCTGCAGCGCCCACAATTCTTTTACAAACTAGAAGAATGCAATGCTATGTGAGCAGGGGGGAACAAGCAGTACCACCAAAATTGCACTCGAACGAGTGAACTACTGCTCAACCTAGCATTTGCACAGCTAAGGTACGGCTATTCGGCCACTCATAGAGAAAATGTATTGACCCAGGCGTAATTGCACGCTTTGAGAACCGCACCTACAGCCCGCTATGTCAAGTTTACGCACACTTAATTAGGCTTAATATCATGGTAATTTAATATTATACGTGCCCGGTGGATGCAAACACATTTGGTCACACAGGAAAACACATCTACCTTATAGTAGTCACACACATTTAATGATCATGTAGCTGTTGAAAAGAGGACGCGTAACATATAAAACTTTCTTCGTATACTTCTTGGGCACAGAAAACGAACAAGGCCGCGTAAATACCAACGCGGACACCACGTTATTCTCCATTCTTCTAAATTAAATACGGAAAGATCTAATTCAACGCGAATCACCGGAATACTCCAACGCACTCGACACACAGACGACGCTTACGGCTTCCATGCGCCATCCCCGAACGGCGTCCGACGGCATTGCAAAAATATAGTGATTCATAGCGTGAAGAGCATCGCCCGCCGACTCACAGCATCACAGCGCACATTGCTTTAACCTCCTTCCCCACAGAAAAAATTCATCCGCGCGTAACGTCCCTGAGCTTAGACTTGAGCCTAATGAAATCAGACACGCCAGCAGGCTCGCTACGTTAATAAAAACTCACTTATCGTCTACCAGCTAGAAAAACCTTAGTTCACAACGTTATTATACTATAGCGCTTTCGGTGTTAACCGCGGGAGGAGCATAACAGCCTGGATCGGGCACGCCGCGGCCTGTCCGGAGAAGCAAAAAACAAAGCGTCGACAGCAGAAACATCCACCTACCTTTTTAGTTTGGCGAGCGCTCGACGGTACAAAGCAGCCGGTCCTCTCTTGAGTATAGTGCATCTTCGTAACAAGCAGCACCGACAGAACACGAAAGACAGCGCAAGCACACTTTGAACAACATAAAAAATCGACTTTAAACGCTCGGCACACGGCCGTTGCGGCCTCCAGGAAGATACCGCCATTTCTGTCCTGCTGACGCCACCGATCCGCATTTGCGCACATAACTTTTTATATGATAAGTAAATAAGTTATTTCTGCTTAAATTTTAAGTAAAAAATAGTGAAGATAGAAGATGCGCTAGTGCGTATTGCATAGAATATTTTTTACCTTTGAAAATGACAAAATCACTTTACGCGTATTTGCGCGAAATTTGAAATGTGAAAGAGCGCGCGAAATTTGAAACGTTTGCTTGCTTGTGTATTTCTTATACCGATACCTTGTTAACATCTGTACATTGGTTGAGTGGTTAAGCTGGCTGTTAAAAACAGTGTCAAAGCGGTTGTATATTAGTACAAAGTACAGGCAGCAAGCAAAATTTGTCACATCAAAATAAGCGTATTAGTTGGCAAACAATACTTTAGCTGTCTTTAGTGAATATTCTTTAGGAAAATGTTTTAGTCAAGGCTCATTTTAACTTGCTTTGAAGAATATTTCTATGAACAAAATCAAGAAAATGTTTCTTTAATGTTATAATATTAGAACGTCAGAGTCCATAGCCCGCCATAAAAATTGGTAACACGTGTCAACTGATACGTTGTAAGGTTAACAAATATTTGTACAACACAAAAACTGTTTTATCTACCACGGTCTTGTTGGTTTGTATTTCTTTGCATCAACAAATGTATGATTTATATATACTGTCATGGACGAAGCTTTGTTTTCAGTGTTAGGCGCAAACGAGGCTATGTTAAGTCACAATCCTGTTGTAGCTCTACAAGCTGCGTACTCCGCCATTGGCTAGTGAGCTTGTAGCGCATGGCTTGGTCAGTGCCGGCCGTGAGGCGACGAGAAAGAGGCAGCAAGAATGCAAGAACCAGTGCAGAACTTACGTTCAGCCGGGCACTATCGCTATTCAGATATCAGTTACTGCGGTGGGGCTATTAATGAGACCATGGTGCCTAACCACTAGACATCTAAAAGCTGTTGGTTATGCTCTATGACCACGTTACTCACAAAGCTTTGTCGGCGACTGTGCACCCTAATGGGTGCTCATCAGCACCCATTAGTTGTTGCACCCTTTTTGCACCCTAGTTTCCACCCTTTTGATGTGTTCACCCTTTAGGTTCCGCTTGTAGGGTGCTGAGACGCGAATAGGGTGCTCAAAGGGTGTGCTTAGGGTGTCGGCACCCTTTTTGCACCCTTAAGGGTCAGAATCGGTTTACTGTGTACAGTGCAATTTTATTTTTGTTTTTTCTCTCTTTTTCTAGGTTAGATGAGCTTTAGTAATTCATGTGCATTGACAACATTGTATGCCGCTATTTCTACATGATAATGTTGGTTTTAATTCAGTACTTTTTTCTCTGCCAGTGTTCTTGAAATGTATAACGTATAAGTTCTTTGTGTAGCCCCACCCTCCCTACTGCAATGCCACAGTATTGCTGTGGGTATGAGTCTAAGTAAAAAAAATAATTGCGCAAATTTTGCTTAAGGCTCAAATTAGGAATATAGTATACTACAGCATCAACAAAGCATCTGCAGTATACGCATCTTAGCAGCTCCGTAGTTAAATAGCTTAAAGAAGCTCCCTGTTTAGTGAAAGCTAAATTTAAATGCTTTAAAAGCTTCAGACTAGAAGAGGTAGTAAAATACGCTTGAAAGTAGAAAACGCATCCACGTAGCAATTGTTTACTGACTTAATTTGTTAAGAGTAAGGAGTTGAGCGTGAGATTTTCATACTTTATGGGCAGCGGTATTGAGAGGGTAGAGAGGAAGAGAGCAAACTTTGGCGGGAGTGGAGCAGGCTGCGCCGTGAACCGCAAAGCGCGTAAGCTGAAGATATAAGACAGTTATAGCATACCAAGCTTACCGGGGTACCGGGCGTATCGGGACAGCGGGATTGAAGTGCGCATGTGCAGATACGTACGTTACCCGTTAACGTACGCATGCTGTTTTTCCGATGTGACGTTAACGTAGTAGCGTAGATGTACGTGGTGTACGTACAACATAGCGCAACTCTCGGACGCCCGCTACTGAGTGATTTTGGCGTAGTTGTTGAAAGATTCACTTCGTTTGCAGCAAACTACTGTTTAAAGTTACTTCGCTTGCCTTCAGTTAGCTTCGCTGAACGAGTATACAAATAAGTTGGCGTAGTTTTTGAGATAGCTTCCCGTTTCAAACGCATTTAGGCCTTACTGCAAGATCGATGGAAACGAATCGGTAACAAAAATGTTTTCGCAATTGGTGCGTGGTTCATATTTATTTGCTTTTATTATTACCAAAATAACTTGTGACAATGCTTTGCGTGGTGGCATAGGCAAGCAATCTCGTTTTGTTTTTCTTTTCACTGTTCGTGGACTTATTAACGATCCAATAAGTGGCGCCACCATCCCACCTGAGGCACGTAAACCATGTAAATGCTATACCGCTAAAATATAAGACGCTGTCCACAACGAACGTTTGCAGCGTGGTAACACCGTTTCCTTAACCTCTGCTATCAGGCTAACGGTAGCTATGACTGTCTATATACGCACGTAAGCTTTTGCAATAGCGATACACGTGGCCTTGACATGACATCCTTATTCCGATGCTGCTGTCTTTCTCGCCACACTCGACGACTGCAGGCTCCTCTTGCCAGTCGTTCTCGCAGCCTGTGCGTTCTCCCTGCTGCCATTGTTCGTCTCAGGGCCAACAACTAACATGGTGTACGACAAGTTCTACGATGACGTGAAAAATCATTGGTGGACCGTCGTGCTGAACGTACGCAACCTGTACCGTGAGGTAACCTACGTAAGTAGACAGCCGTCAACTCGAGCGTGTATGTGCACCTGAAGAGCCACGAGTGTAAAAAATAACGAATCTATTTGTTATTTTGGTCATGCAATTTTGGATGTCTTCCTTTTTTGTTTGTTTTTGTTACTCGGATTTCTCAGTCCTTCATTTTCGACTTCAAAATTGCAGCTTGCGGTCCCCAATTCAGAATAGTTATGCTGCAATATACTCAACGAACGCCATCGAGCGAACTGTAGACACCAACATATATGTGCCGCAATGGTGAAAAAAACTAATAGCCATCTCTCAACATATGAAGTTAAGAGAGAAGGTGTACTAGCTGTGTTGTTACGTATAAATGCGGGAATCATCTACCAGATGACCAACTTGAAATTGTGATAATTGTTTCTAAGCCGTGCATGTACACTTAGTAGACACAGCTTTACAGGGGAGTATGTTAGGCGGAATCGCCAATGCGTCAACTGCCTTTGTTCAGTAGCACCTGCATAGACACTTCAGAGCATTGTTTATGGTCAACATTACGCGCATTTTTTTACTCCTTATGAAGATTTCAGTTGTGCAATAAACATCACGTTAAATGTCATCGGGCAAGCGTGTATATTTTAATTACCCAAGATTAGGCATTGCATACGTGCTTTTTTTCCTGGTGCACCTCAGCTTCCATGCACTACAGCTGTGAAAATGAATGAGCCACGCTACCGGCCGTTATCGAAAACTTCAAAGGATAGAATAACATAAGCTAGACTTCTATTCAGTAGTTGAGCGGAGGGGAAAATTGCGTTTCACGTGTGATGCAGAATGAACGTCACTGTTATGCTCCTTGCAGGGTTTGAACGCCCACTTGTGGTACATATCGGCGGATTTCCAGCTCTTCCTCGTGGCTCTCTTATTTTACCAGATTACGCAACGGTAAGACGTGCTTTTTCTCTCATTCCCACAATAAGACCACTAACTTCCAATTCAAGTTTCCGACACACCGTGCTGACCATACATGTGAATGTTCCTTAAGAAAAACAGTTCATTAATTATTCATCGACTGCGGCACATATACGGGAAGGTGGACTACAACAACAAGACGCCTTGCAAAGGGGAAGGGGGTTAGAACGAAGATATTACCACTTCCGAATCGTTAAACTGAGCAACATGCCCCAAGAAGCATCAAACTTACCTGTTAACCATTTATGACAGTGTTCACGCTTTTTGATGACGTTGGCGTGTCAAAATGAGAGCTGCTTTTCTTGGGTGAATGAAAATACTTTTACCTTAATTTCTATTTCTTATTCAATAGCGTGTTTATTGAAATGGTATGCTATGGAGAGAAAACAGGCAATGCTCAATAAACCTTGCTGCTGGGTAATTTGCTTGATACTTGGAAGGAAAAGATGATTACGCACAAACTGCAGATAGACACAGAAGACACGGACGCGAGCGCAAACTTCAAGCAACTTCATTTTTCACTGTAGTCACTTTCTACGCACATATCAAGCACGTGATAGAAACGGTAAGCATAATGTCACACCCTCGTGATAACAACTTGTAACGCAAGAACCGCATTCCACACCCTCCAGAATAAAAATATAGTGTTTTGGAACAACAAAGAGAGCAATAGCCGTCAAAGAATGCGAATTTCATACCAATCAGTTCGTCGAATGCCCCAGCACATCGCAAAGTCTTCAGTGTCCTCAGCCACAGCATAAAAATTGCCAAAATATTTTAAAAATTTCTTTTTTTAAGATGGGCTGATGGTTTTAAATACAAAAAAACTACTCCGAGAACCCCTACAAATGTAAGATGGAGCTTGCCACTTCCAATGATTCTTTTATTTGATGCAATCAAATTTTATTTTAGACACGGGAGCATTTTTAACGCTATGGTAAATTGTTTATGAGTGTCTAAAAGAACTGAATGCTAAGTGCAGCCAAACTGAGTTTTTGAAGGCACAGGCGTATTTATTTGTGTGTTTTGATGTAAATTTTCTCAAGTATTTTTTTAAAAGTTTCAGCTTTTATATATTACACGTAAGCTCTAGTCAATTTATTTTGAACGATTTTTCTTACTAAGTCAAACAGTTTATTAATCAAGGCACCATCCTATTCATAACCATCCCCGAAAGTAGGTTGCGCCGAGTTGTTGAGAAACCAAGCAACCAATCGAAAAATGCCCCCATCTCTCCGAAGGGAATCATGAGGAAATGCGAATGCATTTTTTGCGCCTAGATTACACGGCACCGACTTCTGCCATCGCCTTGAGAGGCGCCCAGCCAGCGAACGCTCGAGAGTGAGGCGCGTGCTTCACTGCATCGGACGGGAGAGTGGGGTGTAGGGAGGAGAGAGAGCGAACGTTGAGAGAAGGAGCGGCGAAGCACAGCACCTGTCATTGTACCTGACGGCCATAATGTCAGCGTCTTATCAACGCGAATTCTACACAAACGCTGCCAGCACAAACGCTACGAACGCGTTCCGAACGCACTGTAATGAGCTGGTGGTAAGTCACGTTGAAGTCAAGGAGGGGAGGGGGGTGCATCGGTTGCTAGGTGCGTGCGCCCCCCCAACTATTTCCATGAAAAAACACGGTGAACGGATCCCGATGGGCGCCTGACAGAGCCCGACCAAGAATTTTATGTAATTGGTACCCATCAAGTGTGCTAGTGGGAGTTACTCAAAGAGGGTTTGAAGAAGGGTCTACAAAGAGCGCTCTTCCAGCTTTCCCTGTTCCTGTGCTGTGGCTTCCGCACGAATCTGGCGGTTATTTGCTTATTTTGACGCGAATAGGTTTCACAGAAATACTGTGACACTATTTTGCGTAGATCACTTCCTGAATGATTTGTTTTTGGAAATTAACGTCCCAAAACCACCATTCGATTATGAAAGACGCTGCAGTGGAGGGCTCCGGAAATTTAGACCACCTGGGATTCTTTAAAGTGCACCCGAATATGAGCAAATGGGCCTACAACATTTCGGCCTCCATCAAAAATGCAGCCGCCAAAGCCGGGATTGGATCCCGCGACCTGCGGACCAGCAGCCGAGTACCTTAGCCACTAGACCACCATGGCGGGGCGCGCAGGTCACTTCCTTATAATTCAGAAGATTCATGCTTCTTTCATATTGCTTTGCTAATATTAGCCGCAGGACACCAGTAGTCAAAATGATTCGGTAGCTTATGCAAGCAACTCTGATAACGCTGCAAGGTTAAATCAATGATTCATAAAAGATGACGTGTTCCGCCAACGAGCAAATCACCGATGCTGACAATGAGAAAATGGGAGGGTTTTTTTCGCTGAGGTGAACAAACGGAGTGCTGACGCACACAGAACCTAGGAATTAGGTAGCCTTAGCCTCAAAAGTATATATTGTCAGCTTTTCTTGTATTGTCTTGATTACAGTATATACAGGCGTGAGCATAAGTGTGCACACCACAGGATTGCGTGGCCAAAGTCATGGACGTGCTATCTAGCGACAAAACGCTTTGCGGTACGCATGTGGGACCCGTCGTATAAGTTGGCTTTTAGAGGGGTCGTTACACCCAGTTTTCAACCATAATCTGTGTTGTGTGGGTTGTTATTGTACGTTCACAGGCAATCTGGCCAAATTTGAGCGAATTTGGTCGGTGCGATAGTTTACAATCGAATATTTTTATAAACGAGCGAGCGGTCTGAGAGTCGGGCAACGCGCACGCTCGCTAGCCATTACGTTACAGTGTACTAGAAGAGGACTGTAGATTGAACGAGGCGGCCGCGCGGTATCTCGGCTGATTCACCGGCGGGTGACAGTAGTGGCAGCGCTGGAGTCACATGGTACTGAAGATCTCCGAAGCGTTTGCATTTTGAGCACGCGCGAGTAGCCCGCGAAAGCGTGCATTTGCAAATTTTTAGCGCGTTTAATGTGTTTAAAAGCCTTTATCAGTGCACACCTGTTGAGCGCAATGGTGCACGAGAAAATGTGCAGACACGCCGAAATTGCGTCGAGACATTCACTGTTTCAAGAGCCTGCCGACAAAAAAAAAACAGAAAAAAAGAAAACGTGTAGTACAGTCAGAATTTGCACGGATCCACCAGGCTTTTAATTCAAGCAGCGCTTTGTGCTGCGCTACATCATAAGTGGCTACTGGCGAACTACAAAGAGGGAATTATCAGAATCTCGAATAAATCATGCGCTTGTTTTGTCGGCGGTTTCTATATCCGGAGCACTGTTCCTCATATAATCCCACATGCGCTCGCTTGTTTCATGAGAAACCCAATTATAAGTACTGTTGTCAGAACATTTTTTCGGTGCCGACTTAGTTTTGTCATGCCAGTTTTGCGGAAGATAATAATGAATACTTTCTGAAAGGTTTTCTTGTTTTAACCGCGTGCTTTCGCGCTCATTTTGCTTCTTTTATACAAGCTCCAGGAGGCGAGCCAGAAATCCGAGCTGAAACTATGCCTGTACCTCCTATTGAAGCATTCTACGCGATATGGGTTATCTTGAACATATTAAAGAGTGCCAGTTGTATACATAGCCTGTCTGTTACTCTGCGTAAATTCACTGTAACCAGTTCTCATTTTGTATCGACAGTTTAAATTGTGCTGCTTTCCTAAAATTTCATTGGCGTAACGCCATTGCGTGTGAGAAAATTTATGTCGTTGTTTAGTATTATTGGTGTAGCTCTTGTATTGTCAAAAGTGTAGGCAGGCATTGGTGCATTGTGTTTTGAAAAATATAACTTTCATATTATATGTACACAGTAAACACAAACACACACACACACATAATATATAAATATATATATATATATATATATATATATATATATATATATACATATATATATAAAGAGGACACACAACTTAGCGGTTGTCTTAATTTTGTTTACCAACGGTTTCGACCGGTGGACTGGTCTTCGTCAGGGTTTGCGAACAAGTGCGACGCTATGCGAACATGCCGCATCGACATGGTGGGCCAAGAAGGAAACGGGAGAGAGCGGCAATTCGTGGTGTTTTACAGTGGTGACACATGCTGTGCTGAGCAGTTTCTTCTTCGTCTCATTCGCTGGAACAAACCAAAAAGAACCAAAAAAGGAGAAAAGGGGAAAAAACGAAACAGGGGGTAGGAGGAGAAAGGAAGAGGGGGATAGGGTGGCTTCCGCGACGCGTCTTTGAACGTCACGGAAGGACATTGTGGGTGAGCTTAGATGGCAGGCAATTACCTGTAGCAAGACGAGGGACTCGGCAGGGAGAGTGCCTGATTCGGCCTCTTCTGTGGTCAGTTACAAAAAGGGAAGAAAGACCACGTGTTACGTTTTCACCGAAATCATAGTGACTCTTTCCTTATGTGGGAGAGAGGGAGCAGATTTCAAGGCAAAGATTGTGAAGGCACAAAAGGCGATTTGGAAAGTAAAGCTGACTTCCAGGGCGGGAAGGCCTGGATGTTGATATATATATATATATATATATATATATATATATATATATATATATATATATATATATATATATATATATATATATATATATATATATATATATATATATATCAACATCCAGGCCTTCCCCTGATAACTCATTCCCTGATGAAGGAAGCGCCGCTCCCGAAACTGTTGGGAAATAAATATATTTATCCTTGTTGACAACGCTCCCGTTGTGCCATATCCCGTATATATATATATATATATATATATATATATATATATCAACAATAACCCACGTTGAAGTCACACGTCACCGCCCCCTAATACTATCCATGCAATGCCCCTTAGAACAGTCGCTATTTTCATGCCATTCATTTCTTTTTGTCCTACTACGTTAGACTTGAACTAGTTTTGAGACCTTGTGCTGTCAAAAAGGTTAAATTTACAGTGCGCATTAGTACAGAGGCACGTTATATTCAGCTTCGCCAACTGTAAACGTTCGGCGCAGGGCTACGCAGGATTTGTTTTTTGAGAAGGCGCGGGAATGAGCAGCTGAACGACTAACTTTGGCAATTGGTGGTCGCTGTGAATACGCGTAAATATTTTAGTATACCCCGAAACGTTAAATTACGAAATCATTTCGTGGTGTAGGGGATTGAGATTTCTTTTCTCGCCTCTCTCTACTTGCGGCCTCCCTGTTCTGCGTGCGTTTGACGAGGTGTTTTTTTTTTCATCTCGAAGCTTTCTGAGCGCCGCTAACTTCTAAACAATTGACTCAATTTTTTTTAATTCTGTAGACGCCTACTCTACGAAGAAAGAGTTGAGAGCAGAAATCAGAATAAAACACGAGATTCCTAAATAACTTTCTATCTCTCACAAGGATTTTTATGGACTTCAAATTCAGTAGCATGGCGTAACATACTTCAAGGGTTATGACATCATGTTCTAGACATGAATAGTGGGCAGGTATGAAGAAATCTGCATTAAAAATGCACTTGAGCAGCCTAAGCACGTAGCAGTTCCTGAGCGTGGTGCGTGGCTCTTTCAGTATTATTCGACTGCAGTGCCACCACTACGGCCAACGCGGAAGGCATCAGGCAGCGAGGCTGGTCACGCCACTCAACATTTCAAGTACACTCTACTTACGACACGAACCGCTTGCTGGGCGAGCTGCCGCACAGTGTGCATTCCGGAGGACAATCGTGTTCCTTCGGAATGGTGTTCCTTCGTCAGCTTCACTGCAATCGGAGGACAATCGTGTTCCTTCGTCAGCTTCACTTGCAATCGAACTTTTTCTGCGTTGTTGAACTTGCCACTGGGACTAAAGGATTTCCAGGTGTTGAAAGGATGCCACCGCTTCACTCATGTAGCACTATACTAGCAGCAAGCAAATTCGGAGGTCAAAAAGTGTCCTGTGAATGTACAATGCGTTTGCCGTTTGTCATTACGGATAAATATTTATTGAAACCTCCCGAAGGCAGTGGCGAAGTTCAGCATTCCATATGTTTTTTTTTTACCGAAACTGAATGCAATTTACAAAGTTCAAACAAAAAACTGGCCAAAATGTATATCATGAGTAGCCCTAGCGCCGCACTGTCTTGCCGTTCACTTCGGCTTATGCTTACATATGCCGCACGCAAGAACCGATGCAAAAACATCGTACCAACGCGCAGAATTGCTACTACCACTTATTTATTACGTGCAGCACCGAAATTCATGCATGTACGTATGCTAGCCAACAAAGATCTGCACGGTTTAGCAATTTCACTGCGCTAAGTAGCACTTGCTCGCGAATGCAGCATCCACGGACCCCCATATCTCAAGCTTGCTTTCCAACATGAGACACCCGAAAAAAAGCTACTCATTGCGGAAAGCCGCCTGCAACGTCTGCCGCAACGACTAAGTCGTTAGCTCCTTGGTTCCCACCTTAAGCTTTCTTCGTCGCTTGATCTGGTGGCGATGGAGTCGAAGTCAAAATGAGCAACGTAAACGACGTCGTCGCCGCATATGGTGATGGTACCTGTAACACCCCGCAACACTTGCAACCCCTGACAGGTGCGGACAAGCAACACTCGCAACACTTTCTGCGTGTGAAAGGTACTGCTTGGTAGCAGAAGACGACACCGCTCCTTTGGCTTCTGGCGTCATGCAGGCCATAACGAACTGGCGGTCGCCAGTGGTGGGCGAAGTGTACAACCGATAAAATCTGCGGCTTATTTAGGGCTGAAATAATATCTCACTGTGCAGTTTTCACACAAGTAGAAACATATTTGGCCTTCTACCTTCGACTTTTGCCGGAAACTGTCAATTTTTGGGTGACCATGACTTTTTTCATGTCGCTCTCTCCGATGAGGTTGTAGACAAAACGACACGTGGATGTCGCTGTCTTTGCTCCATCAAACTTACACCGTTTTTTTTTCTTGTTAACGCACGAGGCCAGGATTCCGGCTCACGAGAGGCTAGTCCCTGAAGCGTCCACAATGTGCCGCATGACTTCGAACCCTCCCCCTCTATCTCGCTATTCTCCTCCCACTACCGAGCAGATGGTCTCCGAGAGGAACAGGCACAGTGTAGAACAGGATTTCCCAATGCCTGCCGCGTCAGCACGGATACTGTACCACGGAGCCACGAGCCGAGCTCTCTCCCCTTTTCCCCCGTCTGAGGAGGAATAAAAAAATACACACTAAAGAATGATGAAGGAGGAACGTGCCACAAGAAAAACAAACTGCTGTGCGGAGAGGCGGAACACACACACACAAAAAAAACTAAACAAAATAGATTAAGAAGTAAATAAACACCACTTGACACGGGACGTTCAGAGGACGACAGTTTGTCGTCCTCTCGCCTTTCCATGTCCAGCATTGTTTGTTCTCTTCTTAATCAGGTACCAACCAACCCAGGTAGGCGCACTGCAACAAACTAGAAACAGAGCAGCATCGGGCGTGCCACAGGAAATAAACGCAGAGCGGTTACGAGCCTTAGAAGCGAGTATAGAGGTCAGCGTTGCTAAGACGGCTTTCAATTTTCCCACGTGGCACTTTTTTTTCTGAATCAGTTCATACATTCTTAAACACCTTATCGTATTTGTATTGATGTAGGTTTTTCTCAGATCTGGATATTGAAGCAATTTTCTATCTTATACTTATTATAATCTTGTGATAATTCACTACTTTCAACATGATGTTTAGCAGGCAGTTTGGCTGCAGTAAATAAACATTGCTCTACATTGCTGTTGTTTGCGCTCTAATTTGGTTTGAGAATTTGTATATTTTAACTCTACTGAGATCTGCCGATTTTTGAGAGTGAATGTTTCCTGCAGTTAAGCGCTGAAGCCCTTTTAGAGGAACCGACGCAAAAGCCGGAAAAACACAGTGGCCTACGTGCCAGGCGTCTGAGAGGAGAAGAGGCACTGGTTTTCCGTATACCTTGTTATCTCCACTATAACCTCTCATAGAGGCCAAGAATAGCGCACCTTGCACGAGCCATATTCTTTGTGGTGAGTGAGTTCCTCACTTTCCCTACTGAAGGGGTTGATAGCCAAATGACGTCTTTCAGTTCGATACCTAGCTCTACTGTTAAAGTGTTTAAGGTATTGAAGGTGTTCAGAGGTGCTTTAAGGTGTGAAGTTAATTAGGACGTTTAAGGTGCGTGCCCTACAGTTTAATCGGGAGTAAACACGTACTTTCTGCGACGCGGTTGTTACTAGTCGTCTTGCATCTTCCCTGATTACACTGAATCACACACAGCTTGAAGCAGCAAAGAACTGAGCCTTGAAGGTTCCGTCAACTGGAAGTGCTCTAGCAGACGACGCGCCATTTTTCTATCGACCTATTCTTTCTGACTCATGAACGGTTAAGGAGTAGGCCGGTGTGCCAGCAAGTAGTCCTTCCTTCCCGTGCCAGGGTGGACTACTTCCTCTCTTAACCTCCTAATTCCTCTCCTCCTCTCTCTTTATGCCCCCTTTTTACCTTTTCGCCAAAGCGCTAAGGCTTGACCCCAATACGGAAGGCACAAATAAGCGTCGCACTTCTTTTCCTCTAATAAATGACCACTCATATTAAATATAATCTGGACTTGACATGCACGGCTTCGCCGCTGAGGACTTCTTTCTCTAGCTCGGTTGAGTTCGTGACCTCACTAACAATTTCAAATATGTGAATTAACGCGGAATTCATAGTACACGAAGAAGTCTCGCCTAACCAATATTACTTTTTGCCACTGGTAATATATTATAATTATAATTTCAGCTTCGATGAATAATTTAAAGTCTAAATTATGTTTGGCAACCAAATAAGTAGCACTCTGAGTTTGTATATTGTTTTTATCTGATGTCAGAGACAGGTGCTCTGTGATATGGCGGCCACCATGAACTTTTTATCACATGGAGTGT
The DNA here is from genome assembly GCF_043290135.1 of Rhipicephalus microplus. Taxonomy (NCBI): domain Eukaryota; kingdom Metazoa; phylum Arthropoda; class Arachnida; order Ixodida; family Ixodidae; genus Rhipicephalus; species Rhipicephalus microplus. The sequence goes on from NC_134710.1 coordinate 481,714,463, forward strand.
CAGTTCAGCCAATGACTTAGAGTCGTTCGGTTCCTGCATTCTTTTGTGCTCTCCCAGCTTTCTTCAGTTCAACCGCCACGTCGAAGAGGCGAAGGGGAACATAAAGCAAAGCGCGGAGGCACCGGCACTAATTTGGTAGTGCGCTAACATGGTTTCTTGCTCCGCGCGTCTTCGTAGAACCCAGCTTCTAGTAGAGGCCTCCAGAGCACCTTCTACTTTACCCACGAAGTTAGCAAGACTAGGGCGGTTGCAAAATGCTCCAGAGTCTCTGCGTAAAGCAACACCAATGTTAAGCAGTTTTCGGTCGTACTGAACTCTTTTTTCACTCGTACTTGATTCTTCACTGCCCGCCGCATAGCGCATTTTTATGGTAGTCAGATAACCATGTTTGATATATAAATACCTTGGACTGGAGACGTTGCGCAGATAGGCTGAGAAGAAATAAGACTGATTTTGCATTCCGTTCATCTTAGGTAAGCGCATAAGGAACCCCGTGAGATTTATTTTTTTCTTTAGCATGTAAGTCGATACGGCAGAACGTCCAAGCTTCATTGTCCTAACGTGGCTACTGCGTACAAGTGCACGCTAAATGCGGAAACTTTATTGCACGCGATGCAAGATACGTTTGAATAAATAGCTGAGGTCTCTGTTGATGCCACAGTAGTCCATATTGCGTGTCTGTCTTGTAAGTTCATACTGTAAACAAATTGTAGTAGATAGGTTGACGAGTTGGAACTGACGCATATCGCAAACTTTTCAGCGCGAACCGTACGGTTCTTTGACAATACTGTCATCATGCACAAACCTTGTGATAGAAGGGCACAGAAACTCCCGGAAGCGTACTTTATAAAAGATGCGGCAGATGTTTGCAGATCTAAGCCGTCCATTTGCCTTTTAGAATGTGAGTCAATGTAGTAAATTGGCAAGATTTTTTTTTTGCGAATCGATTTGAGATTGTCGCCAAAATGGCTGGTATGTTTGGCGAGAAATGAACGCACTACGAATGGCACTGGCAGCGAGCAATTCTTTAGCTCGCGGCTGGGAGCTAAATAATCAGCGCTTTGGTGTAAGGAAAGAGTAGGATGATAGGAGAGGTGGATAAAGGAAAGAGAAGGGTATGATGAACACTTATACTCTGCCTGCGCCTCGGAGAATGTGACGGCAAGGCTCACGTGCTGTCGCCACGCACCGACAATCTACCGAAAATACAACTGAATTACTCCGAATTTGTAAACCAGAACAATCGTCTTCCTTATAGAATTGCCATGATTTTGTCATTTTTTCATAATTTTTATTCATTATCTCTTTAAATGGCAGATAGTAAAGTTTCTAGAGACCACTTCCATGGAGTCCCTCATAATGATATGCGAAGATTGAGACATGAACATTTCTAATTTTTTTCTTTGATTTCGAAGATTATGCGCCGCACGTATTACCTTTTTTTTCGCACGACCACACAGCAGGCACACTTGTTTGATATAACGGATAATGTGGCACAGCAGCATTGTTTTAAGCGAGTTCTTTTGCCAAGGAAGGCATATAAACGATGCTAATTCTATCTCATTATAGTCACCGTCATGTTGTTGAAACCAGTACTATTGTAATGGTGGGTTGCACACGTTAAGCTTGCGGTTTTTTTTTCAAATATTGCAATCCCTCTGATGTGAGTATTTGTATGTCCTGTCAGCTACAATTTCAGGGATGTGAGACCGCGCGCACAACAGCATATTAAAACCAAGTGCGCTGAAAATTACAGAGATGGTGCACTATTTGGCTTCAGTATTCTTGCTGAGAATTTTTTTTTCTGTTTTATTCACTTCTCAATGAAAAAGTGGTCAAAGTTGTAGGCGAAAAAATCAGCGTACACGTGCTTTACACAGCTGAATGCGCGAGTTCATCTCTTCAGTGAAACAGCGCGTACGTATAATTTCATAGTATACTTGTAATGTTTTTGCATGTGAAAGTTACCTAGAACAGCCCCACAGTTTCTATGAACTGTCTTTTTCTCAAGTATGATAACACCGTAAAATAACAAGACTTATCTAGACTTTTTCGCCGTAAAATAACAAGACTAAAATTTCTTTATCAGCTTTGGAACCGTAAACTTGCACTCGACCCCGCTCTTTATCTAAACCTTTTGCCCCATAGACCCACCAGGAACTTTCACCCTTTCAAATTTAACTCGATTTTTGCACGCACAAACACATTCAAACATTCCTTTTCCCGCGCACCATAAGTGCTTGGAATGCCTTACCATCTGAAACCTTCTTATCAAATAATGTTCTTCAGTTGTTTAACCAGCTCGGAGAATAAATTTGTAATGGTGCCTTTATCCTGTGATTGGTTTCCCATATCTAGTTGTGTAAAATCTGTGCTACGCTACTGTTATGATCATTGCTGCCTTGTTTCGTTTTTTTTTCTTTTTTTCCTGTTTTGGTTTTTACCTTCTTATGTGCCATATGTCTGAAATATGCACTGATTAGTCCTCTCCTGTTCTCTGGTGTTTTCTTCGATTGTTCATTGCTTATTTCTTCTTGCTCTCAATTTGTATTTCTTTTTTTTGTTTAAATCTGGTTTTCATCATTGATATACAAATAAACCACTCCTGCTTGGGCCGCCCTAGGCCTGCAGTATTGTATAAATAAATAAAACAATAAATAAATAAATACAATAAATACACAGGTTACTGTACTCCAGTGAAGTGTGTGGTGAACACAACGAGCATTTACCGCAACCGCAAAGCATGGTTTCAATATGGTTTCAAAAAGGAACTCCACAGAGCGTGGGCTCACTCACTACACCAGCGCCGCCGTGGCTTCTAGATAATGAGTCATGACCTCACCCCGGCGGGCTGGCTCGCATGCTTCTACACGGTCACGTCATATGTGTACGTGGACGCTGCGCTCATCTTACCTTCCTCCCTGATCGCGCTGCAGCGGCGCATGCGCGGCGCATGCCGACTAAGGTTCGAAGGTTCGAAGAAAGGCTAAGAAATATGAAGGAGAGTAGATGGGCAGAGAAGGTGTTCCGTTATTTGTATAGGAAGAGCGTGGACACACAGTGGAGAAAAAGAACTAGAAGACTCACTAGTAAATATACGGCTGGTAGTGTGAGCCATATGTCAACAAAGAGCGTTAAGGGAAAAGTCAGGGAGGCGGAGAGGATTTACTGGATGGCAGCTATGGAGAAAAAACCGGCTTTGAGTAACTACCGAAAGGGCAAAAATGAAATAAGGAGGGAGGCATTTTACGATAATTCAAGGGGAAGCGCTTTACTGTTTGAAGCGAGATCGGGTTGCCTTAGAACGCGTAGTTATAAAGCAAGATTCAGTAAAGAAGAAGAACAATGCACATGCTGCGGGAAAGATAAGGAAACGGCGGAGCATGTTCTGATTGAATGTGGAGATATCCACCCAGGTGTACGTTTGGGCACGAGCCTACAGGAAGCCTTGGGTTTTAGGGACAACAATGGAAAGCTGAACACACCCGCGATTGAAATAAGTAAGAGACGGTTAGAGTATTGGTGGCAGAAAATTAGAGAGAAAGGACAAAAATAAATATTGGAAAAATAAAATATGGACAGTGTGCCGTAAATGGCAGAGAACTTAAGCTGAAAATTTACCTTTTTTCCATTAAGATAGAATTTATCGAAGTAGAGGCATTAGGCCAACATAAAAAAAAAAGGTTTTTTTTTGTCGAGCCTGGTGGCATACTTGTCACCACCCCGTTATAAAGGGAACGCTCATAGCATCCATCCATCCATCCGACCAACATGGACGCGTGTCAGGGCAAAACGTCGCGGTCGAGGACTCGTTTGAAACGAACGTGTTCAACGGTGATTTGCGACAACAAGACGTGTGTTCGTTGCGCTCATCTGATCGGCTAACCTGTGGTTGCGTGAAGTCGGATAATATGTCACCAGAAGATGGCGCAAGGTGTCCTTAACGTCACTGCTTCGAGTCATCATTGTGTCGGAGCTCTCCCGCCAAGCTGACCTGCGAACAAGTTTTGTGTAATTCACTATCAGGTAAGTCCTATCTTATATTTTCCGTGAATTTTCACCGCATTCTGCCTGTGCTACTGCGGACAAAATGCGCATGCTTTGACTGTTTCTGCTGCTTTGAACTCGCTCGCTGAATTCTGGGCCGACCGGTTGTGCCCTTGCGATCTCCGACGACAGTGCAGCTCTGGCCATCTGGGTTGGTCCTACGCCACCTCCTGACGCCTGTCCCCGACGACGACGACAGTGTAGCTCTAGCCGACTGGATTAGCCCAACACCATCTCCTGTCGCCGACAAGAGCTCTCGCCAGTGGTGCCCCGTCCTCTGACTCCTGCAACCGTGTCCATCTTTCCTGTCGTCTCACTTCTCTCGTTCGCTGTCCCTGCGCGTCGCTCTCTCCTTCCTCTCTCGCTATCTCTCAACATTTTAACCCTATCCTTTTAATCCCTTCTCTACCCTCATGCCTCATCAGCTACTGTTGAGGTGTCCTCCCCCTGAGAGACAGGTACGGGGCTCACTTTTCTCTTCTCTTCGTTTATATAACTCCTCCCCTCCCTCCTGCTTTCAAGTCGCGTGGAGGCTTACTCGAAAGCGCTTTTTTTTCGCGCGCGGCTGTGGCGTCTTCGCAAACTCTAGGCAACTATGGCGCTTGCCCCTGACCGTAAAATTGGTTAGCAGGGGTTCAGCGGTAGTGGCTTGGCAACTGCTGTCGCTTGTCGTGTTACAGTATGCATTGCATTATTGTTTACGAAAATCCCTCTACGTCCCGGATGAGTGGCCGACAAAACTGCGCATAGTTTTTGTTGCAGTTGCGTCATCAAATGACACGACCGAGGTTCAGTTGATGGGTTCCGTAAACGTAAACAAGCCGATTTCTTTAGCTGGGGTGTGACAGCTGTGCTGTGGCTAGATTGCAATAATGCACTTGTGGATATTAGCCTGGGATATTCTGCCGGTAGTGTTTATTTTACCGTTTGCAGCTGTTGTGTTGGCAGTAGTTACTCAAGTTACGTCCAGCATGTTGTCCTTTTGGCTCTCAACTATTTTCGCAGTGTCCGTTAGTGATTTTTTATGTCAGTTGGGCCAGTGACCTATGCCGCGACTCTTCGCGGCTCTCGCTATTTCGCTATCAGAAAAATATAATGTATCATAAAAAATAACAAAACGGAAACACCCTACAATAGAGATCGTGTGATTCCAGCTAACGTAATATCAATTTTTAATACCGAGGTATGCACAGTGCGTTAGCACAGTGCGCATAACAAGATGATAGGGCAAAAAGGACGAAAAGATTGCATTTGCTGGAACGGTTGGGCAAGAGTGCCGACACAATTACTCCGACCGGTAAAGTCCCCGTTGCCGTAGTTAGTCCACTTACGTGGATATCTGCACTTCGCTCCCGAAAGTCATTGAAAGAAAGCAGCTCATTCTGTTTCAGAAAAAGTGGTTCAGACTTCATTTAGAGGCTGCTGCCTTCATCTGCAGATCAGTGGACGACTGTGAAAGTCTCTGAGACGTGCTGTTGTCATTGCTCCAATGTTTGCAGTGATATCGCAAGCACTACTTAGCATAATGTAGTCTGACTGTTGCTGGTAAACATATTATAATATATTTCAAAAATATTTTGTCTCTATCTCAATACCCAGCATCACAGAAAAAGGGACATGCAGAAAAATAATAATAATAATATTTGAACACGAAACTGAAACGTGCTTGCAGTTTTTATTCAAACGCTTAGGTGCTTAGTATAGGTTGCATGCCACAACTAAATGGATTACTTTGGTGCTGTCACTTGGACCTGAAGCCAACGGTGCTTGTTAGAAATGTTAACGTGAATTTAAAGAGACCAGTTTACTGTCTGTGGTACTTCAAGAAATTTTGGAAGCACGAGCAGAACAGCGCAAGGGAGTGCAATACGTTGTCGTTTTTGTTGACTTGATAATGGGCAGGTCTTAATAAAATTCAGCACTTCGCATATTTTTATAAATTGCAGAAATTATACACGTTAAAATGTCGAGCGACTATCTCTGCCTTCTTTGTATGATTTCAAATCTGTGGTCGCTTGTGTCCTCTAACCATTTTCACTGTTTTATATTGCTTATGGGCCAAATGAAGACAGTTATTGCGTGTGTGTGTAGCTTGTGAAAAACAATGATCACTTACCTCCCTCTCTTTCTGTCTACAAATGTTGGAATCCTGCTGACATGCCTGCTTTGTTTTTGTTTGAATGCCTAAGTTTTTGCTGCATACTGCAGGCTGCAAACAGAAGTGTCCTCACAAACTGCCCAGAGCTTACCACACAATTGAGCCAAGCATCCCATATGAGGTGCTTAATCAGGCAGCATAAATAAGCCTCCCTGGTTAATTCAAAGGTAATGTACAAAGTTCCATATAATGAAGAAGAGTGTTGTTTTGAGCTAGTCATGTTGAAGTGAAGCTATCAATCCAAAATGAATGAGGGTATGCAGACTAACATCAGGATGTATGCTTGCTACCAAATTATTCTATGACACCTTAATGGCACAGCTTGCTCACTTACTCATGTTTTGGTGTCTAACAATACAAGAATTATAGTTTATCTTGTGTAACATACCATTATTTTCATATTGTTACAATAAATGCACGCTTTACAACCGCTTCCTCCCGAACTGAAGCCTAACTGCTGCTACATTGTGTCATCGCTGAAGACAAGTAAAAACCAGGCCAGAGAAAGCAAAAAGTGTTCCATAACAGAAGAGAGGGTTGATGTCACTCAGTGTATAGCTAAAAGGATTTTTTTCAAAAAGAGAATAATGCAGATTTTATTTGGTTGTCTGCACAATATAATTTAGTTGTGCTACTTCTGTTTTCTCCGGAAACACCTTCCAAAAGCAGTGCTACCAGGATGTGAGCCCCAAGTTCTTTTTAACGAACAGGTAAGATGCCAGGGAGCCACGGACCTGCTGCTTCTGCCTTACACAGACAGTGCAGCCACCATATTCAGGTTCTCGTGAAGATTTCGTATGTCTCGTGAAGAGACATTCGTATGTTGCATACAGTGAACATGTTTCTTGTTGGTTCTTATGGATATAGTGAAAAGAATTATGCCTGCAAATGTACTTTCCTGCACAGTGTGTTTTACATTCTTAAAGAGCCATTAGACAGCTTTGAATCTTTCTGTCTTTTTTATCTCCTTCCGGATCATATTGCTACTTCATGTAGAGTACTGCAGCAATCACGTTGAGCGAATATCAAAGATGCTCGATTTCTGAACAAATATCGTGAATATCGTGACCTCCTTCATTGCCTGACAAGTAATCTTCGCTAGCGAAATGATGCAATGCTGCCCATGAGCAACATTAGGCTGCACTGACTGTCAATTGGTTCTTTCTGCAATATGAAAGGATGTTTTGGCCCCGAAATGATGCCGTATATATTGCGTGGTTGTCATGCATGCTATATGTTTTTTTTATCTCACCAATGCCTTGCACAGTGCTTCCTCACCATGAGGCTCTGGCACAGTGGCACATCCACAAAGGCTTGGTCATTCGATGGCTGCATGCTGATTACTGAATCGCTGACATCATGTCTTGTTGACATGTGAATGTAGCCATTATGATAACATATGCTTACCCCTCTTCACGGTGATAACTATTAAGAGGCCCAGTGAGAAGCTGAGAACAGCTGGAATGTGTGTTTTATTGGCTTACCTTATTATTGCGCCTTCTCAACGTAAAAAAAGTTTGTGGCAATATGTTCACGTCGTACAACTTCGCAGTTATCTCAAGTTTTAGATGGTTAGGCTGTTTAATAGCATTTGAATTTTGAATGGTCAATTTATGCACTGCATGGATTCGTTCATATATTTTTTCCAATGCTCATGTGTATATAGTCAGAAGCATTGGTGACTATTTTTATGTTTATGATAACAACGTTCCGTATGTTGAGTATGTACTATCAACAGCGAAAGTTTTTGGGACGTCAAGTGTTCGATGAAGCTAAATTTCCGCTTTGCCAGAGAATGTAATTGATTGATTTGTGGAGTTTAACGTCCCAAAACCACCATATGATTATGAGAGACGCCGTAGTGAAGGGCTCCTGAAATTTCAACCACCTGGGGTTCTTTAACATGCACCCAAATCTGAGTGCAAGCGCCTACAAAATTTCCGCCTCCATCGGAAATGCAGCCGCCAGAGCCAGGATTTGATCCCGTGACCTCCGGGTCAACGGCCGAGTACCTTAGCCACTAGACCAACGTGGCGGGGCTGTCTGGGAATGTAATTTCGAAAGAAATGTTAAGTACGGCACTTGGAATTCTGAGCTGCAGTCTGCAGCTTGATAACAAGCATTAAGTACTGATGTAGCAGAAATTCGCAATTATTTTGGATCCACAGTCCTGCAAAATTTTTCTGTTGATAGCACTTTCATGGAGTTTTCACGGCACTGCAGCCACATTCTTTTTCCCTTTTGCAGCCACATAGCTGGCAGTTTGTTGCTTTGCGGCTTTGTTTTCTTATACCTGTTCTGTGCATTTAAAACAGGGTTTTAAGTTTTCGCATCATTAAGCGTTTACTATTGTACTAGTCGTGGAGATTTTTTCGGTCTTTAGCATAGCCTTTTTGGGAACCCAACTGTTGTGTTAAGTGCAATCTGTAGATGGGAATATTGACTCTGCTAAGCTTTGCTTCAGAAAGAAAGACTGAACAGTTCCTGAGGCGCATGGAATTGACCACAGCATTCTGCATAACCACAAATGTAATCTAAGTCGGTTAACGTGTGGCTCTTTGCTAGTTTCTTGTTTTGCTTCTACTTGGAGTTCTTTTATTGATCCTAAAATTCAACCTACGTTGCTTACAGCTATGATACCAAGTGACCAACCCCCGTACTGAGTGGATGTGATCCTTAGTGCAGCAGTAGCACTTTCGAAGGAGGCAGAAATGCTAGAGGCTCAAGTGCTTTTGAACTGACATTCACATTCTGAACCTCCTTATTATATCTACGTCAAGTGAATAAAGTGGTAATTCTAGATTGTGTGCATTTGTAAAAGAAAACCAGAGGTGAGCTGCTTAGTATGTTGGTATTTCTGTTAAAGGCAGGGCATGCAAACAGAGACTTTAGGGAGCAGTCAAGGCACCGCAAACACCAACTAGAAAGATGGATATATAGATGGACACGAAACAAGGCAGGTGGAGATATCGATCCAAATGGCAGGTGTGTTGGGCTAGGTGAGAGATAACTGCTAAGCCATTTGATTTCTTTAGTGAGTTTACCAGTGGTTGGCTCGCATATGCAATAACTCGTATTGATATGCCAGGCCACAACCATAAGATGCATTTATTCATTGCTGTGCTTGCACAAAACTGCCCTATTTGAGTTTTGGCATGCATTTATGTTCCACATGATATAAAATCAGGTTTGATGATGAGCCTCTGGTCAGCTGTCATTTATGTTTTGTCGGTCTGCCTTCTCAATGTTAGTTGGCGTTTGAAGTGTTCTGACTCAATCGTGGTCATGTTTGCATGCCCAGTCTTTTCAAAATGTATGTATATAATGCATAAGGAAAATAAGTTATTGAGTGAGTTAATTAGAAGTTAAATTTATGTCTAGTGCAAAATTTATTTGTTGCTCTTTCGTTCTGTATTAGTTATTGCTTGACGAAGGCTGGGCGTCATGTTTCATGTTGGAGCTCGCTAATGCAGTATGAGCTCTCTCTCTCTCTATATATATATATATATATATTATGACGACTCGGTTGTAGCGAGGTTTATTGGCCGTGAACTCGGGAACGAACAAGCGCAACGGACCCGACAAAGAAGCGCTCGTGTCAAGCAGATGATGATTGTCAGCCAGAACATATGATGATGATTGACTGTTGTTCAGATGAGGATGAAGCGCATAATAGATGCCTACACTGATTCCCCCCCCGTGGAAGCGGCCAGCCTGGCCGCTGCGGGCGGGTAGTCAAGGTGACGAGGAACGCCGTGTGAAAAGCTTCATGCGGGAAACGTGTACAATTTCGGTGCTGCGGTAACGGCGGTCAGTTGGCACGACAAGAGGCGTCACACGATAGTGGACAGGTGAAGTCTGCTCTAAAACAACATATGGGCCGATGAATCGAGGCTGGAACTTGTCGCAGAGACCAGGTGTGCGAATTGGTGTCAATAGCAGCACCTCGTCACCCGGTCGGAATGATACCACACAATGAGAGGTGTCGTAGACGGCCTTCCTTGCTTTTTGCGTAGCTTCCGTGTTCATACGAGCGCGCTGGCGGCACTGGGCAAGGCGAGAAATATATTCTTCGCAAGAAGATGGTGATGTAGGGCCATTGCTTGTGAAGAAGGAAACATCGATAAAGAAAGTAGGTGAACGTCCGTAAACGAGATAAAACGGTGAGTAGCCTGTTGTGCGCTGAACAGCGGTGTTGTAGGCGAAAGTGAGGAACGGTAGAAGTTTATCCCAGTTTCTGTGATCCGGTTGAATGTATACGGCGATCATGTCGGCAAGGGTTCGATGAAATCTCTCGGTCAGACCATTTGTTTGAGGATGGTAGCTAGGCGCCATCTTGTGTGTGGTACCAGAAACGCGAAGAACTTCACCTAAAAGCTGTGATAAGAACACCTTTCCACGGTCACCCAGAAGTACACGAGGTGCACCATGACGTAGTATTATGGCCTGAAGGACGAAGTCAGCAACTTCCGATGCTGAACCAGTAGCTACTGAAGTTGTCTCGGCGTAGCGTGTCATGTGGTCTACGGCGGTGACTATCCATCTATTTCCAGCACCAGTAACAGGAAGGGGTCCATAAAGATCGACACCGACGACCTCGAAAGGTGTTGTAGGGCACGTCATTGGCTGTAACTGACCAGCTGGGGGAGATGTCGGAAGTTTGCGAAGTTGGCATGGAGAGCAGGAACCCACGTACTTTGCTACGCTGGTAGAAATCCCAGGCCAATAAAAGCGGCTTCGAATGCGGTCGTAGGTTTTTTGAAAGCCTAGGTGGCCAGCAGTTAAATCGTCATGAAAGGCGTTAAGTACATGATGTTGAAGAGCGCGTGGCAGAACAGGTACCCAGCGTGTGCCGTCAGGATGATATATGTGACGATACAGCACACCGTCCTGAAACTTGAAGTGCTCGAGTTGTCGGCGAAGGCGTGCATTGGGTGGACGCGTAGCTCCTGAAAGGTGGTCTATAATGCGCCGACAATACGGGTCAGCCTGCTGGTGAGAACTGAAGGGTTGTTCATCGTCGATTGGCGGTTGGTACAGCGAGGCGAGCAAGGCAACAGAAGTGGGAGTCACGTCCGCACTGGTGTCGTTGGAGGTGGCAGCTGGAGTGTCGAACGACGCTGTAGGTAGTGGGCAACGAGAAAGAGCGTCGGCGTCTTGATGTTTTTTGCCCGATTTATAAATAATCTCAAACTGATACTCCTGCAGGCGTAAAATCCAACGACCCAAGCGTCCGGACAAGTTCTTCATTGTAGAAAGCCAACATAAGGCGTGGTGGTCCGTTACGATGGTGAACTGACGGCCGTACAGATAAGGACGGAACAATGTATGGACCAAACCACAGCGAGGCACTCCTGCTCAGTGATGGTATAGTTTTTTTCGGTAGAAGTTAGCACTCGGCTAGCATATGCGATGACCCTTTCCCGTCCAGAGTTATCGCGTTGGAGGAGAACAGCACCTATACCGCAGCCGCTGGCGTCGGTATGCAGGAGTGTTGGGGCGGTGTCATCAAAATGGCAGAGTACAGGCTCTGACGTCAAAGCTTTCTTCAATAGGTGAAACGCCGACTGACATTCTTCGGACCACACAAAGGGTGCATTAGATGCAAGTAGTTTGTGAAGTGGCGCAGCTATTGAAGCGAAATTTTGTATGAAGCGACGAAAATATGATGCGAGGCCAAGAAAACTTCGCAAATCCTTAAGTCTTGTGGGGCATGGAAATCGAAGGACGGCAGCGATCTTTTCGGGGTCAGGGCGAATACCGTCCTTGCGGACGACATGACCGAGAACCTTGATGGATTTGGTGGCGAAACGGCACTTCTTAGTGTTGAGCTGCAGACCCGCACCAGCGAGGCATGTTAGGACGTCATCCAAGCGGCTCAGGTGCTGAGAAAACGTTGATGAAAAGATGATAATGTCATCAAGGTAGCAGAGACACGTCTTCCATTTCAGACCACGCAGGACGGTGTCGATCATGCGTTCAAACGTCGCGGGCGCATTGCAGAGCCCGAAAGGCATCACGTTAAATTCGTATAGGCCATCGGGGGTTGCAAATGCCGTTTTTTCTTTGTCGTCATCGTGCATGGGAATTTGCCAATATCCCGAACGCAAATCAAGGCTTGAAAAGTATTCGGCGCCTTGCAGTGAATCAAGGGCGTCGTCGATGCGTGGCATGGGGTATACGTCCTTGCGTGTGATGTTGTTAAGTGCCCGGTAATCAACGCAAAAGCGCACGGAGCCATCTTTTTCCGTACCAAAACAACAGGGGATGACCAAGGGCTAGTTGATGGACGAATTATTTCTCGTTGGAGCATGTCAGCGACGTTTTCCTCGATGATTTTTCGCTCAGCGAGAGACACGTGGTACGGGCGGCGATGTACAATAGATGTTCCCTCCGTCTGAATGCGATGCGCTGCAGTGGTAGTTCGGCCCAACGTTGAGGAGCAGGTGTCGAAAGAATCGGCGTGTTTCGTTAATAACGCAAGCAACTGCTGCGCCTGCATCGCTGTTAAGTCATCACTGATAAGAGCTGTGAAGGGTGAGGATGAGGCAGGCTTACTCATAGAACGGTCGTTGGTAGAGGCCGGGTTAAGTGGCGTGACGCTGACAGGCTCAGCATCCACAACACAGGCTACTGCAGTGCCCTCTGGCAGGAGAACTTTCTCTGGCGTTTCATTCGTAGCAATGACGAGCGCGGAGCCATGGTGAAAGCGTACGACACCTGATGCAAGGGCTATGCCTTTTGCGACGCAAGTCGACGAAGGGGACACCAAGACGTCACCGTGGTCGATGTCCTTAGAAATCAGGGTCACAATTCGTTCTTGGTGTGGTGGTAGTTCGAGATCTTCGCGAGCGAACAGGCGTAGAGGCTTGTAGACGCCTTCGTCGAACATGGAGTCCGTATTAGTGAGGTGCAGAATCCGTTCACCACAACATATAGCGGCTGAAGAAGAAGATAGGAAGTCCCACCCTAGAATCAGCTGGTGAGAGCACCGGGTAAGCACAGTGAACTCGATGTAATGCAAAATGTCATCAATAAACACACGAGCAGTACAAAGAGCAAAAGGGCGGATAGCGTTCCCCTGGGCTTCGACTAGATTGGGTCCATTATAAGGTGTCATTACTTTCTTCAGGCGTTTGCACAAATCATACCTAATCACAGAAACTGTAGCACCGGTGTCCACCAAAGCGTCCACGAGAACTCCTTCCACCGTAACAGAAACCATGTTGAACGGGCGTGCTGGAGGAATATGAGTCCTACTGTTACATGCAGTTTCTCCTCCGAAAACTGCATCATTTAGTTTTCCGACCGGTTATCAGTAGTAAACGAGGCTGGCCGAAGAGGAGAGGAGGAGCGACGGAAGGGCGAAGGTGATCGGCGTCGGCTTGAACGGTAAGTGTTCCGCGTCTCAGTCGACGCGGGCGGAGATGGAGACCGCTGCAGTCCATATGAATAACTCCGGGCGTAAGAGTCCCCTCTGGAAAAGTCCCGTTCGCGCATGTCGTACCCGCGACGCTCGTCCTGCTGGCGCTTGCGGCAGAAGCGCGATATATGGCCACGATATCCACAGTAAAAGCATGTTGGGCGAGACGGGCGCCAAGGCGGGTAGTAGAGGGCGTTCGGCACACCGGGAGATAGCGCACTCAAGTGGACTGACGGAGGTTCGGTTGGGATTGGCCGGAAGTGGACCGGTGGTGCAGCAGCAACTGGCGTGAATGATGGCAGCGGTGAAGTAGAGTTTACGTTGCGAGGAGGCGCGGCCGCAACTTGCGCGTACGTTGGAGGGCTAGACGGAGGTGGCTGGACGTAGGCTGGACCGGTGAATGATTTTAGTTCCTCCTTTACGATGTCACGGAGGGCCATGCTTGAAGGCTGTGTGACAGATGGAGAAGGTTTTGAGATACCCATCGATTGAAGTTCTTCTCGTATGATCTCCCGTATCATGTGACGCAGGTCCCGGTCTGCGGTACGGTGTTCACTATTGCCCGACTGAAGGCGAACAGAATCAAGTTCGTCGAGACGCTGACACGTAGAGACGACGTCCGTGACAGTAGAAGGATTCTGGGCAACAAGGGCATTGTAGGCAATGCTTCCGATGCCCTTCAGGATGTGGCGCAGTTTGTCCGACTCGGACATCGAAGAATTGACGCGCCGGCAAAGCGCAAGGACATCCTCGATATAAGATGTGTATGACTCGCCGGGATGTTGTTGGCGAGTATCTAGGGCCCTCTTCGCTAGAGCAGATCGAACGGCTGGTGTGCCGAATACTTGGCGAAGCTGCTGCTTGAAGGCAGGCCAGTCGGTGAGGTCGATCTCATGGTTCAAGAACCATGTCTTGGCAACGCCCGTGAGATAAAGTGATACACGGCGGAGCTTGTTAGAGTCGTCCCAGTGATTAGTTGCGCTGACCCGCTCGTAGTTATCGAGCCAGTCCTCCACATCTTCGCCGCGGAGACCAGCGAAGATCGGAGGGTCACGCTGGTGGTTTACGATGTAAAGAGGAGGGGCTTGCGGCGCAGTGACGGCTTGCGGCGCAGAGACGGCTTGCGGCGCAAAGACGGGAGCCGAAAGGGCATCCACCCACTCACTCTGAGACATGTTGGCGGACTGACGGTCCAAGCGGCGGCCTGAACGGAGCTCCAGCGAGTAGGCGTTGTAAGTAGAGGTACTGGGAACGTCAATCCACCTCCATCACGTATGACGACTCGGTTGTAGCGAGGTTTATTGGCCGTGAACTCGGGAACGAACAAGCGCAACGGACCCGACAAAGAAGCGCTCGTGTCAAGCAGATGATGATTGTCAGCCAGAACATATGATGATGATTGACTGTTGTTCAGATGAGGATGAAGCGCATAATAGATGCCTACAATATATATATATATATATATATATATATATATATATATATATATATATATATATATATATATATATATATATATATATGTGTGTGTGTGTGTGTGTTTGTGTGTGTGTGTGTGTGTGTGCAGAGAAGCAGCAGTTGTTAGGATGTTTTCAGACTGCTACCCGAGGGTCCGAGAAAGGTATGTTGTGTTACGTGGGGCATGCTAGAAAAACTGAAATTGTTTCTGATGTTTTGTTTTCCCAACAGACATTCTACATAAACGGTTGCAAAGGCACACGGAAGGCAGTACAGATGCACACATGAAAGCCACCGGGCTGCCTCAGAAGCTGTGAATGAGCATTAACGTGTAAGTATTTGCATGGTCATTGTCATGTAATGTTAGTTTGTTAAGTAGCTTCATGTCCGTTTGCAATTTTTTTAAAACCAGTGTTTTGATGTCTCAATGCGGCAAAAAGTTGTTCCAGCACTATTTTTGGGAAAAATTTTGTAATACAACAGCCTTTCAAACTTACCGTTTAGAAATTAGGCTGTGGAAGAAAAATAAGTGACACATGAATGTTGCTTCATGCTCTTATCGCTGTCTTTGGTACTTTGTCAGCGAAAATTCTTGGCTATGGTATAAAAATTATGTTTGTTTTATTTTATGCTATTTTAGGTCATTAGAAAACACGGCAAAATGCACTGTTTTTAGTATACTTCAAACAATAATGATTCTTTCGTTCGGAGAGAATGCACAATATGGCTGTTTTAAGTGCCTTTACAAAGAGTTAAACATTTTTCTGTCACAAAAACAAAAATGCCTTCAAACTGAGACTTTTTTACAGTGGGTTCTCTTGGACAACGTAGCAGTCCAGTAGTAATATAGCTTAAACATTATAGCATAAATTCCTTTGTGACAATTGATGCAAAGTTTTTAGTGTAGAGTTGGCTTCTAGCACTACTTAAAATTTTCAAATTTTACTCTAACAGTTTTTTTGCTCTATATTTTCTTGCTTTCTTAGTTTTATCAATTTACCTGTGTCCACATAGTGTTCATGGCTTTTATCTGTGTTAATTATTGTGCCTCTTTATAAAACTATGTATGTTCGGTGCCTTGCGTATAAAAGACAATAAATATAAGGGACGAGACTTGCTGCCCAGAGCGTGCCTCTTATAAAGGGGTTTAACTGTCCTCGCTGGATCTCAGTTTATGACTGCATAGTGTGATGCAAGATGACCTCGTTTCAAAATGTTAATCACTGCTTTAATGATATGCTTCACAACCTATTTTGTTCTTATCCTTTTGACAATTACTCAGAGCTGTTTTTTACAATATTTGCTATGAAATATTCTTTATTACAGATCACTAGGGCCTAATTCTTTTCATGCACAAGCTTCAATGCCTCCTCTGAACAGCACAAATTCACTTCTGGCGACTATCACTAAAATCGATATATTATGGCATATATTAGCATGATCTTTTGTGACAATACAGAAGTTAGTAGGGCAAGAACCTTGTATAGTTAGAGATAGACCAGTTTATACCTTCTCTTTGTTTATTCAAGTGCACCTTTTCTAATTTTCTTATTTCTTGTGCTTTGTATAATATAGGGCTGATGCATGTATAACATCAAATCGCCTCAGACAAGACAAGGAAAACTGTATACCGTTGCGAAGCTCTGCATTCACAGTGTGCGTATAAAGTGGCTGATTAGACAGTCATTAGAGCATAAAATTAAAGGGTGAGCATTAAAATGAGAAGCAAGGCTTACTGTTCATATCTTTTGAAAACCTATCAAACGCTTCATGCAAGTTGGACACCTTAATGCGACAGAAGTTTAGATGATAATAGGAGCCTTCAATGAGGGCCAAACTATTGAAGAAAATGTGTTGTTGGACCCACTTATAATTTTATTGAGGTTGTTTTGAATATTTGAAAAATGATTCGTATGAGTTATAAGTTGTGGCAGCAAACCTTGATGAGGTTTGCTGCCCTGGTAAATAAAAGTCCTCTTGTCGAATCATTCGCTTTTAGCATCATAGACCTAGTGTTATAATAGGGTTGAGTAGCTAGACACCTGCTAAATAGCTAGTGCCGTGCAGCCTAAAGGAGCGCTGACATCAAATTTCAAGATCGAGATGTGCTCATCATTCGATGGCTTGGTATGCATAGGTCTTCTTGGCCAAATTCAAACGGCAACCGTCGTTTGGAAGTTATTTTATTTCGATGTCAAACATAGTAGAAAAGCTAAGGACAAAAAAACGAAAAATATACTGCACTGCGACATCAACACTAGTGCTACGTGTTTGGTGTGATACATTTCACGACTACAATATTGAGTGACGATGCCCTAGTAGCGATGACGTGGAAACGCACTCCCTCGCCGCGGCTGATCTTCGTCGCACTTGTTTGAATAATTTCTTGAACTTATCAAGATCAAACTGCCTTTAAAAGAACGGCGAAAGAAAAGAGCACGATTAAACATGTGCTTGACGGTCAGCATGTCGGGGAATCGTTGTGAGTTGCAGGTAAGTGGCAGTCGCCTAGTTCGAAGCAAGAAAAAAGTGCAATGAGGGTGTCTTTTCATATCACTTTTGTGTTACACGCCGACACTACCACAATCTATCAAAATTAGAACAGTGTATAGTCAGATATCATCGCGAACAAGTAACACGCAGGTATCATTGAATTTAAGCTCGTCTGTAGACTTTGCACCCACGTAAATATAGTAATACCATGTTAACCGCGAGAGGCTGGATAGGTGAAATCATCTGGAGGCGCAAAAAAGAACTTGGCAAGCAGGAAACGTATTCTATCTCTTCGCTGATGCTCGTTTGCGATAGCTATATTGCATTGACCCCTCGGCGTATAGCTGAATGCTTTGCATGTCAAAACCCACCAATAGAGCTAACTGAGACACACGAGCGAACATGGCTGAAGCGTGCCTCCTTGGGCATCTCTGCAGTGCTGCTTGAAAAGGCGTCCATTTCGGAATCACTGTTGTGCAAAAGGTCGATCGAAGCAAAAATAATTCGCGATATCGTGAATCGTGGAGATTCCGAGCTCCAGACTATCGTATTCAAGCCGAGTCTACACTTTGTACGGCGATGACAGCAATGCAGGTGACAAGGCATGACTGAATGTGTCCGCCTAGCAGACGAAATGTTTTCAGAGCAGCTGAGCCAGACGTCACTGTTTACTGTAAAGTGGTCAGCTGTGGCGTGATCTGGAGCTGACCGCGAGGTAGCGCCACTGCTGGTGCCCCCAGTTCTAAAAACGGCGGGATTGCCGGCCGTTTTGAATGGTGTTAGATACCAGTGATATAAATCAATAAAAGTGATAGTTATTCATCCTTCAGTTGCGGTTTAGGTCGGAAATTGCTGCTACGGGATCTAAAGCTTCTCGCTCACGCAAAAATCTTGGCATGAGTAAATTTGATGTCAGTGCTCCTTTACGTTTTGCACCCACCATAATTGAAATAGTAGCATTTTGTTCAGCTTAGGATTTCTAACGCATTTGATGAGATGCATACTTGTTAAAAAAGCATTTAGAGACTGTTAGAGCTTGTTATCTAACAAAAGGATCTTTCTTTACTAGGGCAGCAAACTGCATCAAAGTTTCTGCCACAACTTAGACAAGTTGTCTTGTTCAAACATAGGCTCCAACAACACGCTTTACTTAGCGATATGACACTCATTCCAGCCACCATCTTCATCATAACTCCTGATTATAAGAAGTACAACTGTCATGTAGTGTTTACTATATTTTCGAAAGCTATTAACTGCAATCCTTGCTTCTCAATTTAATGCTCACCATTCACGTTGATGCAGTCTTGATTGTCTTCATCAGCGTGAAACCTCTACCATGATGGTATGATTAGGAATGCGTTTATTGAGAACGGGCAGTGACAGAGCACTGGATAGGTTTAGGCTACGGAAATGACAAGAAGGTCCTCATCCTCTTTTCTGACAGCTCCTTGTTTCTCGCTCCAAAAGTGTCGTTACAATATGCTGACTGCCGCACGTAGGCCTTTGCAGTGGTCTAAAATATGCTTTGTCTTGTGTAAGCATATACCTAATCATACATGCGAAATTGTTTTATTTAACCGACACAACTCTCCATATTGTTAAGTACTTACAGTATTTCTTATGCTATAGTGTATAGGTTTCTTTTGCAGTAAGAATATAGTGTGTTTAACCTTGATTTTTCAAGAAGTATAGCAATAAGTTTTTGTAGGATCCTGCTGCTTGTTCTGCATATGATCAATTCTTGTCCGGAAATACCGTCTCTGGTTTTTCGATTCTTTAAATAGTGGTTTGACAGAGGTGTTGTACGCAGACATCACATTAGTATTTAAACTCTGAATGTTGTTGCTGCGGCAATGGTCCTTTCTTTTTTTACTTCCTTTTCAGACATACGGAAAGGAGCCAAGTGGAGCTGTCTGTGGGCCCAACACTCAGTCTCATATGCGGACTTGTAGCACTTTTGATAAAAATGTTCTGAATACATCTGCCAAAGTTATGTTCATGGAAGCGTGTAGTAGTGCATTTTGGTGTTTATTTGACATGCAGCTGCAGGTATGACTCACACATCTGTAAGTTCACGCAGCACAGGAAATATACACCGACTACTCTCACATTAACTCTGGATTTGTGGCTTGACTGTGAATTGTTTGCTCTTAATTAGCACAACAAATAGTAACAAAAAGTCGTGAAAACTCTGTCTATGCAGGTGGCATTTTCACTATAGGCTGGCAACAAGTGAGCAAAGTTCAACCAGTCTGCTAGTCAAATAATTGCTTGTAAACATTTGAAGCTGAGGGTCGAGGTTCTTGCAAGCTCATGTATGGTAACAAATAGACCACAACTGCACAAGTTTTCTGTTTTTTCACCTTTGTACGCGAGTTGGCGTAGTGACTTGCATTATGCCTTGTAGATGACCTCACTCAAATTTTCAGTGCTTTTGCGTTCACATACCCCAAAGATGTGCGTCCACAGACTATAACGCTGTATGCGTTCACATACCCCAAAGGTCACACACCCTCAGATGATCGGAGTAAGATTCTCTGCAGAGTACACTGGCATATTTTGAACCGCTCGCTTAGGCAAAATGAGCAGAAAAAGCCACCAGTGCCGCATGTTCAAAGACTTGAGCTTAAATGTTGAACAGGGCATAGCTTTTGCATAAACATTGCTTGAAAGTGGCTTGGAGACAGATCAATGGGGTCGGGAGAGACTTAGAATGATGGTTTATTGGTCGTTAACCATTAACTTTCAAGAAGAACATGCTCACGAAGATGTTTGTTACTAATGGACTGGTTAAATTACACTCACTTGTTGCCAGTGCGTGTTGTGAATGCCACCTGCATAGGTTGGAACACTTCCATGTAACTTCAATATTTGTGAAGTCAAGTATACTTTTTACACTTATTACTTCACACGTAGTTTGGAACATTTTGCATGTACAGCTTGGCTCAATAAAATGAATTGTGCAAAATAAGGAAAGGGAGGATGTCATGAGAACTTAGCAAGGGTAAATTGTTGGTCTTGTTAGTGCAACATGTTCATAAAGTTTAGCGTAGCACTTTAAATGACCAGGACAGGTCCGACTTGTGTATGTTCTGCCTGTTCAATCTTCGTCATTTTAGTGCTGTGAGTAGCTCCATGAACATGTCACGTGCTCTTTATGCGTGTGTTTTTTTGCATATTCTTTTGTTGTCTCTTTTCGATAGTTTTGTTCAACTAGAGTTCCGTAAGCTAGCCATGAGCGAATGCATTCATTCCACAAAATCATCGTATGTGCAATGCAAAACATATCCTATAGTACGTCGTAATCAATCGATGTGCCCTGTGTTTACTTGCAGATGAAGGTGTGCACAAAAATTAAATTTAAAGGGTGTCCAGCCAACATAACTGTCGGTCAAACACAAATAACTGCACATTGACAGGGATTCAAAACATAAATGAAAGCCTGTATTTTTGTATTTTGCAAGGAGGCTGCATGGTACAGCTGTGGTACATAACCATTGTTTTACTACAAAAGAAATTTGCCATAATTAACAGAAAAATTGAAGTACACTATTGTGCGAAACAATACAAACACTTTTTGTGTTAGTTGTGGTAACGTGTAAAATACTTAACAACGCCTTCTTTGAAGAAAATTATTGTATTTTGGTCGCCGAATAGGGTCTGTCAACTCAACAGAGTGAAAGGTTGTCTTGTGTTAGCTGTGCTCACGCATGTACTCCGTGAGGAGGCTACGTCTTAAGGAAACAGTTTTATTCGTGGTCATAGAAGCGCTCGGCAGCGCTATACCTTCAGCATTCTCCGTTTCTCCATATACGAGGGTCCTGATTTTTTTTTCATTGTATTGAGCCGAGCTACGAGGCTAATTGCATAGATTTATTCCATCATACTAAAGTACACTAATAAAACGAAGCAAAAACAACACAAGTGGCTACACGAGTGGTGCGTAGATATTTTGTGATGGACAGGGCTGTATACTTCACCACCTATGTTCTGTCGTCAATCTAATGATGTTCGATTGTCATTTAACCAAGTGGAACGCTGGGAATTTCAGGTATATTGCGGCACTTGCCGATATTGAACTTGTCACGTAACGCAAACGATGTGTACCATGAAGCAACCGCAAACGTGGCGCATTCGGTAATGCATGCCGCGTAATATTCAATCGGAAGTTCCTCTTTTTTGAATTTCTTAGAACAACCAAGAAAGCGCAGTGGCTTCCGTTGATCTTTTGCTGTTTGACATCGTCTTAAAAGAGAAAAAAAACGTGCAGTTGTAGCTAAAACATGCTAAATTGTTCGACGACGCCGCTCAACCAAGCGCCAACCAGTACACTTGACGCCGTCGGCTTGGTCTAGAAAGGAGGAAAGCGCTGGTTGCCAGCCGGATTCTACTCGCCCCATAGAACAGCCTATAGATTAAAATAGGCCTAGGAAAACATGATGTTATGGCGAGGCTGTATGGTCACGATACGTGGTCAAGACAGCATACGACGAACGCAAGAAATAGAAATCACAAACACAGGAAAATGAAACTGAGGCATTTCGCATCACCGTCTGGTAATCCACCACAGAGCCATTCATGTCTTGAAACTGCTTTAAAAGAAGCTACTGTGCAGCTGTTGTGATGGTGTAAGCTGCGCTGTGGTTACATTGCTGGCTATTGAATTTCGTAACAAGGTAAAAAATATTGCATACGAAGTCTTAAGATACAGGCGTCGGGTTAGTGCTGACAGTGGTTTCACTGTTGATTCTGTTTTTATAGCAGTCCAATAAACATTACATACACAGTCATATATGACTCAACAAGTTATAGTCGTGCACTGCTCGCCCCTGTTTCCTGCGTAAGAATACGGTAACAAATTCTACGCGTGGTATTTGTATCAGCGCACAACAGGAGTACAATTCACTTCGATAAAAGTGACGGCTCTACGTTAGAATGAGTGCTGACGTTATGGCGCACCATAAATATCTTTTAAGTGCCTGTATAAACGACAACTTTTGTAAATCGTCAATCCTGGTAAACCTTTCATATACAAAGGGCAACTATATCTACAAAATCATGGTGACATACCTTGTAACGTTTGTTCGAACCAGAAAAAACGCGGCGTAGGCAAGTGCTTGCTGACTGCTATGTATAAAATCAATAGCCACATCGCGTGGAATCTGGCAACTTTCCATTGGGACGCCAATTATATCATTTCCGCCATAAGTGTTTCCATCGCCCTTTGTCGACGGCGTTTGTCTCCGCTGTCATGCCCCGTATATTTCGTAAACGAATGAGGCAAAGCGACAACGCCCTTGCTGCAGGCCGGCTGTCTTGTATTTAACTTCGCTCTTTTTGCCTCCCGTTAGCCGAGCACGCGCCCGTGCCTGCAGCACTAGTTATTTCTTCTATACACTCGGCCTCACTGCGGCATGGCAAGGGTTGCCGTGAAAGCGCCTCAGGAGGCCGGAATCGGCCGTTGCTTGTCGGTGAGACATGGCCACACTATGACTTGGCTTGATGACGTATGAACGATGCCAGTGGTGATTTGTCTCGGCTTTTACGTGGCGCATGGTCCTGGCTGTGCCTGAGGGATCGCTCTTCTGCATGCCACAATGCCTCAAGTGTTGCAATATCAGGTAGTCCACACCAACTGCCTCATTGTGGCCGCAGGTCTTGGCCACGCTATGACTTAACGTGGGAAGAAGCAGCACATAAGACTAGCGGCTGGCATTTTTGCCGCATTCTGGCGCCAAGCTTCCGCCTTGCCGTATCATGAATAGTTACTACTGTTGTGCCACAGACATGTTCCTCGTTCGGGAGCACGTCTCACGAGATCGAGCCCTGTTCCGACGAACTGTCTTCTTCCCCTCCCAGCGCCGCCTTCCGTGCAGAAGAACCATGCAGTTCCGGGGATAACGTAGCTTCCTCCGCCGAACCACTTTGCAGTTCCGGATATGGCTGCGTCTCCTCAGCCTAGCCACTGTGCCGTTCCGGGGAACTGGCCTCGCAGAAGAGTCCCAAAACGCTATTTAAGGCCGTGCCGGCCCCATGTTAGAGGGATTTTTGCCCCAGCCGACGTTGTCGTGCTGGCCGGCTCTGTACAAACGACAACCTGCTACAGTAAACGCTCCTTTTGTTGCTGTTTTCAAAACGGATTGCCTCCCTGCTTCGCCTTCCGCTCGACTGCTCGCCGCTCTTCGCCACCGCTACCACCGCGACAGAGCGAATTTATAACAGTTGTTGGCAGCTACGGGATACGATATCCTACGTTTGGCAAGTCTGATCGGATCTCTGAGCACGAGGACGACCGCCGTGATTGCGTTTGGCTACGCTGTGATACGCTACCCTACGTTTGGCACGCCGGATCGGACCCCTGCAAGCTCGAGCACGACCGACCTGATATTAGCGTTTGAATACGCTGGGATACGCTACCCCTGTCCTCAACGTTTTGCTGCTCTGGGACCCGCTACCCCGAAGTCAACGGCTGAAAAGTTTGATCGGATCTCCGAGCACGAGGACGACCGCCGTGATAGCGTTTGGCTCCGCTGCGATACGCTACCCTGTTCTCATCGTTCGGCAAGATGGGACAAGCGACCCCGGATCTCAACATTGGCAAGTTGGACCAGATTCCTGAAGGCCTGATACTGTTCAAGGTAGCCACGAGTTGGACCATTGTCGGCTACTTTGATTGGGTGAGTGCCCAACGTTTACTGTTCATTTCGCCAGACCTCTCTAGCACAGGCAGATGTTAGGAGAGCGTTTTATGTTTTGTTGGTTGTAATTTATTATTCACGTGCTCTAGACCATGAGATTAGCTTTAGAGTACGGTGAATATCAATAGCAGAGCATCACGAGAAACGAGATCGCGATGGAGCAGTACCCTGTGGAGGACCTCCTCGAAATTTGTCGAGCCATGGCGATTTCTATCGAGTCCGCTAAAACGAGGGAAGCGATTCTCGAGGTGATGCGGGCAGAAATTGTGACTGCGGATGAGGCTGACGAGTTTTGGGAGCTCGTTTGTGAGCAAAAGCAGAAGGCCGAGAACAGCCGTCAAGAGCTCTAAGCTCAAAGGCACGAACAGTGGAAGGCCGAGGAGTGTCGAAAAAGGAGAGAACATTCTCTCAGAATGAAAGAGCTTGATCTTAAATTTCAAGCGCTTAAATGGGAGTGAGCGAAACACCAGCTCCATAACTTGCAGACAGGCGAGAACATCGCGCATTTTCTTGAGGATTTTGAAGTTGTTTGCAGTAATGTTGGTGTTAGCCGCGACCTTTGGGTGGGGAAGCTCGCCACGTTGTTGCCGCGCGAAATCGCTCATGTTTTGAGTTTTTTACCCTACCAGGAAGCAGGAGGTTTTAGCCAGGCTAGATACAATTTGATAAGATATATTTTTCTTTCAAATCCTGCTGAAAGTTGGAGCGATAGAGACAGCGCCGAAGCACGCCGTACGGCGCCAGAAGTGGACGCTTGCCGAAAAGAGTGGGAGGATGAGGCGCGCCGTAAAGCCATGGAGGCTGATCGCCGTCGCGTAGCGCTTGATGATGACGCTCGCCGGAAAGTGTTAGATCATAAGGACAGAAGGAAAGCGCAAGAGGCTGAGGCCCGTTGCTATGCGCAAGCCGCTGAAGTGCGTCAGAGAAAGTGCGCGGCCACTGAGGAAAGTCGAAAGGTATCTGACGTTGAGGCCGGTCATAAGGTGCAAAACGCCGAATTGCGTCAGATAGAGCCAGGCGCTGAGGTGTATCGCGATAAGTTAGGGGTCGAGGCCCATCGCGTAGCTAAGGACGCCGAGGTGCACCATAAAGCGCCAGAGACGGAGCCGCTTCGCAGCACACGTGATCATGATGAAGCGCGTCAAATAGAGCAGGAGGCAGACTACGAAGGCCTGTGAACATGGGTTATCCTGGAAAGGGAGAGAGAACCCTCGCGAACTAAAGAGACACCTTCAGGCGAAGTGGTTAGCCTTAAAGGCATCGGGAATCCTGTTCTGTCGCAAGCAGAGACAGCTAGCAACGGGCCCAAAGAAAAGCTAGCTAACCAGTCTGGAACTTTGACTCCACAAAGTGAAGGCAGTGTGCTTGCGAGTATGAATACCAGTGCTCTGAGCACGGCGATCAGTTTCATTAGGCAGAATCGCCGGCGAAAACATAAGGCAAAGTCGAATAACGCCAAGCCTGCCAAAGCCGCTAAATGTCATGGCTCTCTAGAGGCCATACTCAATATCAGGGCTGGGGTCGGAACAAAGCTCTGTAAGAAAGAGTTGAAATTGAGGTCACTGCTGAGATCTAGATTAAACGCGAAGCGCGTCACGAAGAAAGGAACTTCAAGAAATAGCCGACGCCGAAATCTTCGCTTGGTCTCATCCTTTTCTCTGCCACGTAGATGCAAGCATGGAGGGAAACGTTGCAAGCGCTTGAGCTGTAATATTACCAAGCGGTTGTTCCCCACCGTGGCGAATGGGTAACTGGTCGAACGGGCGGGCTAAACAATCCAGTGCAGATGCCCTCTTGTTCGAGTTAAGCAGTTGTACGCCAAAAGTTGCTGCTACCGAGTTCGGCAAACAGCTTTGTTCGTTGTGCCTTTGTCGAAACCGGATCCCTCGAAAGCTATGGAGTGCGCGACTCCCCAGAGTTCGTCTGAGAGGGCCCTCGTCTTGCCATTACTAAGGCTGAATATTGTAATCAGCTTTGAAAAATATTTTATTAGTTTTGTCGTCAGCCGTTGAGCAAGGAATGCGTCTGAATTTTCGCAAGTTTTACTTTCCTTCTCATCGAAAAGCTGACATTGATTTGTTTGTTTGATTATTTTGTTTCCATAATATTTCGAAAGGTAAAAAGTCAGTGTGTTTTATTTTAACAGAGAAGGCATAGTAAAAGCCCATGATTAAAATACCATCTGCGTTTGGCATTACGTGTTAGTGCGCACGTCAGTGTAGGTTAACTTTTTTTGTATAACGCACGCGTTTCACTTTTTCGTTCTTATTTTATTCTTATTTCATAATTTTTACTCTTATTGTCTTACTTTTCAAGCGTGTTTTATCTTGTTTTGATCAAATTGGCTGCAAGCATTGAAAAGAGAGCTTGTAGGAGGACGAACTTTGTTAAGTTGACAATATGACGCTTGCAGGCGACGCCAATGTGCGTGATTCAGAATCGCTTGGTATACTAAATTGCAGTTTCGGTGCTAAATTGAGGAATCCTCAGAAGCTTCGATCATCCAGTCTCTGCCTAAATCACAATTGAGAATCGCTTGAAAACAAAAAATTCTATTTGGTTTAGCGGTGTCATGCACTGACACTTAGCTAAAAGTGTGTCCGCATTGTGTATTTCTCCCGAGATTCGTTGCTCGTGATGCGATTTGTTAGCCCAGCGTAATCTCGAGGAAACATTTGGTTTTTGCTGGTCTGGCGATTTGATCAGCATTTGGAGGGTGCTTGCTTTGGCCAGAGTGGTTCGGCTTTGTGTTTGACTCCGTCGTTCCAGTGAACCTCTGCAGGCCTATGGAAGTCTCAACGGGCGGAGAGAGCGGAACGGCTACCGACGGTCAACCAGCATCCCTCCTTCCGAGCCGCGCTGACGGCTCAAAACTCCGGATGCATTGTCTGGCGGCGGGGGTGCTGTTGTGCCACAGACATGTTCCTCGTTCGGAAGCACGTCTCACGAGATCGAGCCCTGTTCCGACGAACTGTCTCACCCCCCTCCCAGCGCCGCCTTCCGTGCAGAAGAACCGTGCAGTTCCGGGGATAACTTCGCTTCCTCCGCCGAATTACTTTGCAGTTCCGGGTATGGCTGCGTCTCCTCAGCCGAGCCACTGTGCCGTTCCGGGGAACTGGTCTCGCAGTAGAGTCCTAAAACGCTATTTAAGGCCGTGCCGGCCCCATGTTAGAGGAATTTTTGCCCCAGCCGACGTTGTCGTGCTGGCCGGCTTTGTACATACGACAACCTGCTACAGTAAACGCTCCTTTTGTTGTTGTTTTTAAAACGAATTGCCTTCCTGCTTCGCCTTCCGCTCGACTGCTCACCACTCTTCGCCACCGCTACCATCGCGACAGAGCAAATTCATAACACTACTTAACCACCATGCACGCATGATAGATGTGTCTGCCGCAACGGTTGTTGGGTGCATGGCCCTTGGTCGTGTGTGTGCAACAGAAATACTTCAGAAAAAAAATTATGGACCATCTCTCCGATGGGAACCCTGATAAATTGTGAAGCAGCAGCGGTGCGCACGACGTTGACCCAGTTGACACAGGCGTCAACGCGGGTACTTAAAGAACGGTTTGATGTGAAGCTCGGTGTAGCGTTTACTCTAGAGAATGTTTGTTTGAACGCAAAGACATGGAAGGTGGATTGGGTTTCCTGTAAGTTCATGATAGAAATACTGTTCGCTCGATGTGCGCTCAAACGCTATGAGCAGTGGAGAGGGTGAAGCAAAAGAGATGACATGTGGTGAGTAGCGAGAGACTAGAGAGAGAGTGACGTAAACGCGCGTGCACTGCGAGGGAAGGCGTGACCTATTTGCACAGCCCAAACACCTACTGCCAGGGGAGCATAGTGCGGACGGAGGGACAGCATTATACCGGCTAGTCAAAGAGCTAGCCTTCATAACCAAATAGGCAAGTTCTCGCTCCGCAGCACAAGGCGTTAGCCACTAAGCCACAAAAGCACACGCCTTCCGCCGAAGTAACACCGAGCTGTCTGCGTGCACTACCTACCGCTGACGGTATGTCTATGTCGACTGGCGTATGAGCTGTTTATCAGCTTTTTACTGAGATGGCCTCAAAGGCCATTGCGCTCGTCTACTTAAGCCTACGCTGCGTGGTCCCCCCATGCGCGCGTGTGCGCGTTTTTCGTGGTGGCGTAGAATTGTACGTCACGGGATTTCGTCGCAACGATTGTATTATAGTTACAGAACGCACGGAGATCAGTTCACTCGCTGCAGTCTCTCCGTTCGTGAAAATAGCGCACTTTTCAAACACAGTGAACTGTGACACGAGTTAGTTTGAGGTCATACTGTGTATGCATGTGCGTATACGTTTCTAACTTTTGATTGCAGCAGTGCGTTCACTGTTGAGTTGGAACGCTATTATCTAACTTTCGTCTTGTGTGTGTTATTTTTGAGCGTTATTTTGTCTTGATCAGCGCGCTTCACGTTTCGATCTGGATGCCATTCTTCGCATGACATTGCAATTGGTTGCTATCACAATGATTGCTTCAGCATTGCGGCGACACCATGACGTTTTTTTGTGTTTTACACTTGCTTTCAGTTTGAATAAAACATTTTAAGAAATGACGATGTAGGTAACAATTGTTTTTGTTTCATTTCTATTTTCAGAAAACGGGTCATAATTGCCGCCTTCACGCTAATATCCATCGCATGCTGTTGCTTCACGGCATGGCAGGTGTACGGGACCAAATTCACTCCAGTTCTCGTCATGATAACGCAAACCTTTGAGTAAGCTTGAATTTTTCTTTGCGAAGTTTTCAGATTCTTTAACCGCATTGTATGATCTGTGATTTAAGCTGTTGTTTACAATGAACCATCACAAAGCCAATAGTGACAGCAAGCTGTCATAAATGCCAAAAATAGTTATGTATTATAAGATGAGATCTTTGCTGGTGTATGTCTGTGACGAACTCGGCGACAACGTTCTCTGTCGCGCGAAACAGTGCATAGTTCTGAAAAAGCAAAGCAAAAACCTTACACTGCTGCAAGCAAAAGGTCATGTTTGCGGCAGAATCGATTGCATGCATAGTGCATAGCAGTGAAGCCCTGTATCAGAAAGTCACGTGAAAGACATATATGCGGGCGTCAAGTCGAGTGAAAAGCCGCGCTAACACACTCAAGATTGCAGGGCGAAAGCGTCGAATCGCACTGGGCCTCATAACATCGGAAGTGCGTAGTTAGTATGTAGTGTAAAACTTCCCACCCAATAAAAGTGTCTCAGCCTTTCTACATGATCATCAACATTGCTATCTAGAATAACAATAAAAGTGCGCAGCCACGCAGGTGTACAGGTTGCCCTACAGATGCGTAATGGGCATTTTGCTGAAATCCACACACCTTTGGAGAAAGACATGCAATAATATAAACGTTCTAGTCAAGCATTCAAACGGTCAATTTAAGCAAAAAAATGAGGCGGCTGTGTGCTAGTGGTGCGAGAAATGGGATAACGGTGACGCTGGCTGCATTGACCTTTCCTGTTGCTTTCTTCTCTCTTTCCTATGTTACCTGCCATCATACTATATTTTACTATACAAGTCTACGCTATGCTTTATCTTTCTTTCTATGTGGTTTCATATCAATCAACGTCTTTCTATTTCTCTACTCCCCTTTCTTTGTGTCGTTGATATTTTTTGCAATTTTTCTGTGCCTCATTTTTTTATAGCTACACTTGGAACATTACTAACTGCACCACTGCAAAAGCCACGCAGTACGAATATTTGTTATGGACAATCTCAGACAAAGTTACCTAGTCTGCCCACATTGAAAACATCTGTACAGCAGCTACTCGGGAACTTGTACTACATAGACACAATTAAAAGAAAACGCACCCCTGATACAAGGCATCTCGCCTACAGAACATTTAGAGTTGAATAAAGCTAACTACGCGAGCGTATTTGGGGGCAACCATCTACAAAAAAAGGTAAGTATAGGCTCGAGATGGTAAAGATGTGGAAAGTACGCTGCATATTTACAAGTATTGATTCACCATCATCTACAATGCAGGCAAATAAGTTTACCACCTTAGAGCAGCGCTGGAAGATGAGATTTTATGTTTTATTCACGCTTCATCACAATAGACTGAATGTGAATGCGTGTACATGTATTCTGCCATTGTTGCAGTGCAAATTCTTCTTCATGTTGACCTTTTGTTGGGGCTCATGCCCACTTCAGAGGATCAGTCACCAATTGAGTTGTTTTATAAAATATTATCAAATTTAGATCATTGTAAATTATAGAACGTAAATATTACAAATTTAGAACAAAGTTTTGATGCACACGTGAGTGAACCAACTCTAAATGTTTTTATTAGTATCAGATAATATCTTAGGGATAAAAACTAACATAAAAAATACAAGTAAATAAGTGAAAATAAATAAAGTAATAAAAATACAAAAACTCATGCATATATCTTGAAAGAAGGATAATATTTAAATCAGTTTTTTTAGTCTTTTGGTTTCAGTCAGCTAATTCCGCACAGCCACGCCAACTCCCGCACTTACAAAACCAGAAATAGAGGTAGAGATACCGACATGCACATTATCTACTTTCTTATCAAATGCATGCTAACTTTTTGAAGTACTGTACTCAATTTTTCCGAGAAGCATTTGGGAGTTGAATTCCCTGCATGCTACAAAAATTTATTCAATAAATTCTTAACAAAAACGTGTTAGAGAAGTTGGTGATTACGTAACATGCTGAATTTACCACTACAAACTACAAACACACGTGAGATTGCATGCACCTGTTGCTGTTTCTGGCATGATTACGTGTTTGGTAGCACTAAATATTTCTCTTATGTTTCATTAAAATCTGCCAGTGCTCTTGAAAGTGCGCTACTTTCTGATTTAGAAGCTCTCATGTGAATTCTTTCTATCTGTTTTGTGTTTTATGATTTTTTCACTTACATATTTTATTGATGCAGTGCTGCTTCCTAGTTTAGAAATGGTGTACTTACTCATTGTTCACGTATTTCGGGGATGGTTTCTTTCTCTTGACTTTTTTTCTTCAATTTTGTGTTGCTGATAATTTTGTACGAGATTGTGGTGTTAAGTTTTCCCAAAAATAGGTCTAAGTTCTTTCCTTTCTTTATTATGTGCAACTATACTCTCCTGCGGTAAAGTACGGCGGAGTGGGAAACTGGCTGAGAATAGCCGCAGGACAGAGAACGAGGAAAATCAAGTGCTGAGAACGCCGACGCTGGCGACTATGGCTGCCAGATTAAAGAAGTATTAAAGTATATTTCGCTTTTGTGTGTGTAAAGGCCGTTACATGGTGGCAGCATTGGGATAAGAGGAATGAACTGACTCAAGGATGAACTGGTGATCTCGGTAAGGGAGGCACTGGAGGGCAGCTCCAAAAGCGAGTCTGTCATGTCGCGCTTACACTATTGCTCATCAGTCGCACTGCCAGCACGTAAAGAGTGACGACATCCACGTTATCAATAGAGGGGACTGTAGCAGAGAAAGGACACGTAGTTCATCGTGTCGCCCCTTCTCACCATTCCTTCATCGAGTAAGCGGTGACTAACTGAGGCGCCGTACGCAGACAAGTCATTGATTACAACTGCGGAGTAAGGTTACTAGCTAGTACGGCAACTTTTAACAACGAGGCAATCACGCTAATGTCCGAGCCGGCTGATGAGAACCTCAGTGACTTAGCGATATGCCAGTATGATGTCACAGGGAATGACAGGCGTGTCAAAGCACAGCCTCGGTCACAAGCTACATCCTTGCCCTACAAACCCTTCGTTCATGAGCCATTGCCGCACACGTGCTAGAATGACTTTTAGCTGTGAAGCAGCTTTTCGACTAGCCTGTGTAATTCTGTCCCTCTGTGCGCCCCACTGTTCTCGCCGCAGGTGTTGGAGCGGTGCCAAGTAGCACACACACTCCTAGCAAAGCGTGGTGACATCCCTCTCCTTGATCTGTAGCACGCTCAATGCGTGTCAGCTGTCTCTCGCTTCACTTTCTCCACCACTCGCAACGCTCGAGCCCACTCCTCACGTAGGCATTGTGCAGAAAACGCAGAGCCGCCATTTCTTTGGCAAAGCCCACCGTTGAGCGCTTCTTTAATCCAACAGTGATCTCATCCACGATAATGATAATGTCACGCTTCGTCTTCTACACAATTTGCAACATCCTCCTTGCCCCCCCGCCCCAGTGGCGCCAGACAACAAAAAATCTGAACGTTCACATGAGTTCTGAATACAAATCGTTCGTCAGTATTAGTAAGAGTTCCACGTCAGTCGTATTATGGTATCATCCGAGTCTCCTCCTGCACTTGATCTTCGAGCGGTGTTTTCGGCACTTGTGCCACGTTCGTGCTATTGAGTGCGTCGACAGCGATGCATTGCTGTTTTGTCTGAGCAGGTTTTTTCGTGATGAAAACTGTAATTCAAGGCGCTCCCAGAAAAATATTTTGTAGCTCTTTCTGAGGCACCTTTTCCCCCTAATGTTTTTCATGGCTACACTTTTCTCGCAAGCATCCGCCTTTTGTTTTCGTCCTCATGTTATTTTTACCCCTCGCTGCTGTGACACCGTCTCAGAATTTTACGGTAATCAGCCGTACTATACATTTTTTGTTCTAAATCTGTTGGTGCACCTTTCTTGATGAGCAGCACAAGGGGCTTGTTTTTTTGTTGTCTCGATTTTTTCTTTTGTTCTTTCTTTTATTTTTGTTCTGTGTAGTAGCCTTGGTTTTCTTCTTTCGGGCACTTTTAGGAACAGTGGTGAGAAGTGTATGCCATCTGAGTCTTCCAGCTTTTGCGGACACATTCTTAACATCTCGTTGGTAAACATTTGAATATACAAAGTCTGCCCCCTTTGCAATCATGAGAATGCCTTCCACCTCGAACTCCGGAGTTATTGTAGACGTCTTGTCAATCATTATTAAAGTATTGAACGTGGACAGCTCTAAAGGCATGGACCAGATCATTGTAAGTAGCAGTTCTGTGTGGGCTTTTTTGATGATCGCTACTGCAGTAAAGGTGTAAGGGGTTGGCTTCAACCACGCTCAAGAATATATTCAAAGCCTGACTGGTCAGGAAGATCTACAAGATTACTGTCCAATAGGCTTCGTCTAGATGGTGGTACGCAGAGACTGCTTTTATTGGTGCTTATACTTCGATCTTTTGTCTTATTGTCTCTAAACGAGCCTGCTGTGTCTTTAATTCATCGGCGATCTGACGTTCGATTCTGACCTTCGCTAGAATAATCTGGTGCTCACAAACTTCCACCTCCTCCATATCAGCTTCCAACATATCGATGTCAACTGCATCCACTACTTATTTGTCGGTTATTCTTAGCTCATCGTACTGGTAATTCAAAACTTGTTAAAAATTGCACTACTCACACATTGGTGGGCGATCCTATTGCCGAAGACGTTTGATGTCCGCGATGACTTGTCTGACGACCTTGCGTATTTGACTTCGTTTTTTGTCGAGGGCCTCCATGATTCGACTGAGTGTCGAAAACGTGAGAAGTCACTGGCTGGTCGTGTCACGAGGCTAAGTAGGAGTCAAGCGGTAGCCATCACTGAAGGTTCGCACAACCAATATCGGTCAGTTGTTGGGCTGTCGTTCTTCCTTGTTTTGCGACTATTGGGCCGTCGTCATGAAGGGGGAGTGAGGAAGAAGCCAAAGTAAATGTGAGGG
Source organism: Rhipicephalus microplus (assembly GCF_043290135.1). Classification (NCBI taxonomy): domain Eukaryota; kingdom Metazoa; phylum Arthropoda; class Arachnida; order Ixodida; family Ixodidae; genus Rhipicephalus; species Rhipicephalus microplus. The sequence goes on from NC_134710.1 coordinate 481,748,405, forward strand.
CTCCCGCCTCGCGAGCCTCCAGACGATGCCTGCCCTCACGGGGCTGCACTGTCAAGATTCACTTCGCTGACCTTGATGGACTGCCTTGACTTGCAAATATCGCACCGTCGTCTTCAAGGGCGAGTCAAGAAGGAGCCGCAGTAGACGTGAGAGCTCCCGTCTCGCGAAGCTCCACACGATGCCTGCCCTCAAGTTAGTCCAAAGGTGCTCCTACTGGTCTTAGTTCCTGCCGGAGTCGTGCTCCCGGGCATCGGTGATGGTTATGCCTCATTTTCAAGCTTGACGTAATGGCGGATTCACGAAATCCTCCAGGCTTTGGATATGGTCGAAACGTCGTGAAATTCGCTCTGTCTCACCTCTAGAGGCCCTTTCACCCGGGTTTCACAGCACCAAAATAAAGGACGAGCCACCGTCTCCATTGCAAAGCCTTCCATCCACGTGTTCTTTATTCTAACAATGATCGAATCCCCGATGATGATAATGTTGCTCCTCGTCTTCTAAACAATTTTCAACAGGCGTTCTCACCCGCGCCTCCTCTCTTCATTTGTCGGCCGAAAAAGCCGTGAGCTTGTGGGTGCATGCGCTGCGCACGCCTCGAGAATTTCGCGGTGCTGACAGTCTGTACAGCACACCGCTACTTTCCGCGCGATCGCGCCGACGAGCGGGTGGCTGTCGCGGCATGCTTTCTGCTAGTGCGTGCGTACCTTTGCCGGCTGTCGCCGGCATCGTGAGGATTAGAGAAGTTGATTGCATTCGCGAATAGCAACGTGAACACCGATGACGCACGAGCCAGGTAAGCCGAACGCAAACTTTCACAATGGAAGACCAGCGACACCGACGTGATGTGAGTCCAGAACACCAAGAGCGTTCGAGAATACGGATGGCGCGTGGGTAACACCGACGAGACGCGAGCCAAGAAAGCCGAGTGCAACAGTCTTGAACGCTCCCCGCCTCCCGCGTTTTTGCGTTTCAAAACAAAGGTTCACTTGAGTAAAGGCTACATTAGGTTTCGCTTGAAACCAGTCTTCCTGCACTCGCGTCCACGCTTGTTTGAAACGGGTCTAGGCCGTTCGCACCGCTGCTGCTTCGCATTCCATGAGAGTTCTTTTCGGGGAGATGGTCCATAGTTTCTACCAGACCTACGCCGTGAGTTCGGGTCTAGCCGAAAAACCAAGGAAAGGGGCATGCAGAAAGGAGAAAATGACGCATTTTCATCTGCGGCATACTAGTACGTCATATACGCGATACTCGGTTTAGGACTCTCCACCTCCGGAGGAAAAGTGGAATCTTTATTTTTCCACCCTTTCCGTTCCCAATTATCAAGCTTTTCCTTCCTTCACCCTGCCCCCAATGAAAAGATGTTACGTGAAGGTAAAGCCAGCTGGATGGAAAGGAAGAGCGTCACATGGCATAGGCTGGGGGATTGGAAAAAGACATTGAAGATGAAATGAAGCTCAGGCGATGGTGCCATGTTCGTGTTGGGAATATCGAGCTCTTTTTTGTTGTGTTTACGTCGTGCGATTATCTTTGTTACAATTGGTGGCAGCAGTGGAACTCGCCAGCATGAAACGCCGGAAAGGCGACTTGTCGGGGAACGCACTTGGGATCTTGGCAAGGGATGACAAAGTAGCAAGCCTTGATTGAACAGGTAAGCTGTGACTTTACCAATAAATTAGGAAGTAAAGCTCTCGCCCCGAACTTAGTTGCAGTAGTAGGCATCAGGGACGTCAGAGCGGCACATGTGGTTGTCCAGAAAAAAAAAAGGCTGGTTTTTCAAGAATACGCCAGGCAGGCGCAACAACGAACCTATTTACAGCGTTGACGGTGTGTCTATTGTTAAGGAGGATGCATGCAAAGAACGTTGTCAAAACAAGTTCAACGAGGAAAAGACAACGGAGGAGATGGCGGTATGTAAAATGCCACCTTTGAGCTTTATATAGAACAGCAGCTTAGAGAATCCGGTGAGTGCGAACGACACAAGTGGAGAAGCACGACGCAGATGCCGAAGAACGAAGGCGAAGAGAAAATTTGATGACTTTGATGAAAGACATTTTAGGAGCTCGGGAATGGTTGTTTGTGACTATTCATACCAGCTGTAATCATCCACAATGACTGTGCAGCACGAAACCTAAGAGAACAAGTGCTTCAATCTCCGACATCAATACAAGTCAGAGTGGCAAGCCAAGCGTCTATTGCACCCACTTTCAAGAACCTTTGTGGAATCCCTGAAAACAGACGGCTATGGGGCCTCTACTTCTATCATTGGAATATCAGAGTGAACAAAAGAGAAGACATACTACACTCTTATCATTACCACGGCATCATTAAGCAGGGACATGCTTCTTAACAACTCGCAACAAGTGGAAAGACGGCCGATCTAAGAGAGAAGTTACAAGGACCATATCCACGCTTCGGGGAAGATCATTGAAAAAAATCACAGCTTTGCAGCAAAGCCGAAGCAATGAACACAATAGCAACAAGTTCGAAGGCCACACGAAGAATGGCAGGCAGATTAGAGCGAGCCCCACGTTTCTCACGCACAAATGACGCGCAAAAATTTACAGATAAACGCAAATAAGCGTCTCAGTTGTTACTTAGCTGTGTTTAAAAAGTGCACTCATTTTTAAACAGAGACTGTGCAACGATTGCCGTGATCTTTGTGCGCCCTGTAAGTACGACAAAACAGTTCGGGTGATCGGTGAAGGCCGGCTAATACGGGCGATCCTCCCTTTCGCGAGATAAGGAAGCGCGAGTGAGCATCCACCCCCCTGGTCTCTGCCGGGTAAAGTTGCGTGAGAGATGAGAGTGCACGCCAACGCGTCGTGAAGATATGGTGACACGGGCTCACTGCAGTATCTTGCTTGTAATGCTGAAAACACGATAGTTCCCCCCAAGATGCCCGTCACCAGGGGTAAGTGGTAGATATAAATAGCTCATTGTTTCAATGTTGAAGGAGATAGTCCTCCATAGCTTAGTGGTGAACGCCTCGCACTCACGTTCAGAGGTCGCAGTTTTGATTCCGTGTGCCGGAGCCTTTTTCTGGGTTATTTTCCTTCCTTGTGTTTATATACTCACACACACACTCATATATATATATATATATATATATATATATATATATATATATATATATATAAGGGAAATAAGTGTATACCTAAGGGCTCGTTTTCCGTGTTTAGACAAAATATTAATGAGAAATAACAGACAGTATTGCCAAGGATCGTACAGGGGAAGTTATTAGAACCAATGGAATGTAAATAAGAAGAAAGAAAAGTGGATGAAAAAATAACCAGCATCCACTTTTCTTTCTTCTTATTTACATTGCATTGGTTCTAATAACTTCCCCTGTACATTCTTTGGCATTACTGTCTGGTATATCTCACATATGTATATATATATATATATATATATATATATATATTGCCACATGGTTTGCTTGGGTGAGATCGAAGAGTGAAAGAGGACAAAGACGATCTCTCTGAGCCGCTGCTTGGCTAGTCGACGAAACGAGCCCATTGTACCAAGTTTGTCGTGAGTAACGTGACAAGACTGGTGGAGGTGCGGGGTACAACGTCTCACGTTACACCGGATGCCCAAGACCCCGTCCAGCAGCCGGAAAACAAGCCCTGCCCCCGTGGACACTCCTGTTCATAGAGTAAGCCGCCACCAACGAGGCCTACCGCCTGAGACACCAACCACTGACGCAGCGACTATGACTTCGACACAAGAACCCGTGCAAGCTCCGACACCTTTCACGCCGATCTACTGCACCGTCCAGAACCCTCTCATGCCTAGCCCCTTTCACGGAGAGCAGCATGAAGATGTGGACCACTGGCTGAGTGAGTTCGAACGTGTCGCAGCGATCAACTACTGGGATGATGCCGCGAAGCTCCGGAACGTGTACACTTGCCTATAAGACGGTGCCAAGACGTGGTTTTTGAACAGGGACGATGTTCTGACATCTTGGCGTGAGTTCCAGCGTCGCCTCCTGGAGACCTACAGGAGTGCCGACCGCCGCGAACGGGCGGAGCGTGCACTACAATCACGCATCCAGATGCCCGACGAGACCGTCTCGATGTACGTCGAGGACATGACACGGCTTTTCAAGCAAGCGGATCCTGCTATGGCAGAAGAAAAAAAAGTTGCGCCACCTCATGCGTGGTGGGAAGGAACAACGTTTTTACTAGTTTGGTGCGTAGTCCCCTAAAGTGTTGCTGAGTTCCTTACTGAAGCAGCAACAATGGAGCGAGTACTGCACCAACGGTCTGCTCTGTTTGACCGTCAAGTGAATGCTACCTCAACTCCCGAAGTTTTCGCCACCCCTGGGAGCAAAAGCCCCGAATGAATTCGCGAGATCATCCGATCTGTCGTCCGGGAAGAAATGAAAAGATGTACGGGACAAGGCAAATCGATGTTGGTTCTATCACCAGTGTCATCCGTGACGAGGTCCAGCAGGTGCTGCACGCCCATCGTTTTCCGCCCACGTCGGTTGATCCGGAAACGGCTCCTGTGTCTACTGACAGTCGCCGTTACGTAGGCGGAAGCCTTGCGATCTGCCACTTCTCTTTCTGGTCAAGGAGTCCCGACCCAGCCAGTGCCACACGTCCCGATCCAGACAGTGCCGCACATCCCGATCCAGACAATGCCATACGTCCCGATCCAGACAATGATGCCGTCAGTCGCGATTCAGTCAGCGCACGCTGATTTGGACATGGATAGTCGCCATGCACCGACGCGCAAGTCTGATCTCTGGCGTACGCCAGACAGACGACCCCTCTGCTATCATTGCGGTGAGGCTGGTCACATTTACCGCGAATGCCCATACCGGCAACTTGGACTGCGCGGGTTTTCCGTCAATTCCCCTCGTCCCCGAATTGGTCAAAGGCCAAGGGATATCGAAGAGTATCTCGCGCAATAGCATGCACCCTTTACACGACGGCAATCGCGGTCACCATTTCCGAGGAGACCCGCAGCCACTGGGCCACGTTTCGGGGTGACGGCACGGGAACGCTCCCCGAGCCCTCGTCGGGAAAACTGAAGGCAGCGGCCTTCGGGGGCAGAGTCGCTGGGACTCAAAGTGCGGAAGACCTCCCATCAAAGCTTGCATGCAACGCTGAAGGCATTTTGTCAGAGAATAATCGTAGTACCGAAGAAACGCCGATATCCACATCTGAACCTAGTGACCGCGTGTCACTCGACATACCTGTGCTGGTTGACGGTCTTCAGGTCAGTGCATTGGTAGACACTGGTGCAGACTATTCGATCTTCAGCGGGAGGCCAGCGAAAGATCTCAGGAAAGTGATCACGCCGTGGAATGGAACGCGAATTCGAACAGCTGGAGGACACATTGTAACACCACTGGGCCGCTGTACCGCCAAAGTGAAAATTCGTGCGTCAACGTTTGTGCTCAGCTGCCTCGTTCTTCGCGACTGTTCGCGTCAGCTGATTATCGGCATGGACTTCCTTCGGGAATACGGTGCAATCATAAATCTCCGTGAGCGCATCGTGACCTTCTCGACTCAAGGCGCAACAGATCGAGACGCTGATAACTGCCGTAGACCTGCGCTGCGTGTTGCTGACGACAGTGTGACGCTGCCACCTCGAACAACTGTTCCCATCGAAGTCACTTGTGAAGACTTCCAAGACGGACACGTGGTGGCTGAAAGCAACCTATCACTTCTGCTGCTCCAATGTGTATGCGCCGCCCGAAGTGTAGTGCGCGTCCGTGACGGACAGTCAACAATACTAGTTACGAACTTCAATTACGAGCACCGGCATCTTTTCCGCGGAACCACCCTAGCTTATGGAGACCCTGTTGCCGACGTCACGGAGTGCTTCGCGTCCGAGGAACGCCGCATGAAGATAAGGAATTTCTGGACCGCATCGACATTAATTCGACACTGTCAGACGAGAGAAAGGCTGCACTTCATGACCTTTTAAGGGAGTTTTGATCTTGCTTCGCCTCTTCTTCTAAAGTCCGTCAAACACACCTCACGAAGCATCGAATTATTACCGACGATGACGTCCGCCCCATCCGGCAGCAGCCTTATCGCGTTCCTGCCAAAGAACGCGAGGCTATTCAGACACAAGTAAAAGAGATGCCCGATGACGGGATTATTCAACCATCCACCAGCGCTTCGTCCTCGACAGTCGTTCTAGTAAAGAAAAAAGACGGAACGCTGCGATTCTGTATTGACTACAGGAAGCTTAATAGCGTCACAAAAAAGGACGTCTACCCGCTTCCACGGTTCGACGACTAACTCGACAGGTTACGACGCGCGAAGTTTTTTTCGTCTATCGATCTGAAGAGTGGCTATTGGCAAATTGAAGTGGATAAACGAGACCGAGAAAAAACCGCGTTTGCGACTCCAGACGGACTTTACGAATTCCGAGTTCTTCCCTTCGGCCTCTCTTCTGCACCAGCCACTTTTCAGAGGATGATGGACACATTTCTCACTGGCTTGAAGTGGCAAAACTGCCTTGTCTACCTCGATGATGTGGTCATCTTTTCCGAGAGCTTCGAAGAACATCTGAAGCGTCTGAGAAAGGTTCTGGAAGCCATTCGCACAGCTGAACTCACGCTAAAACCCCAAAAATGCCATTTCGGCTATGAAGAGCTGAAATTTCTGGGACATGTTTTTAGTGCGAATGGAGTCCGACCTGATCCAGACAAAACAGCTGCTGTCGCCGCCTTCCCTGTTTCATCAGATAAAAGAGCAGTACGCCGTTTTTTCGGCTTGTGCACGTATTAACGCCGATTTATCGCCAACTTCTCGAAGATAGCTGAACCTCTTACGCGACTCACACGAGATGACGTGCCCTTTACTTGGGGCGCAGAACAAGATACAGCGTTCACAGAGTTACAACAGAGAATGCAAACAGCCCCTGTTCTTGCCCATTTTGATGAGGACGCTGCTACAGAAATTAATACAGATGCCAGCAACGTCGGACTTGGCGCTGTCCTTGTACAACAACACGGCAGCGTTGAGCATGTGATAGCTTACGCCAGTCGTACTCTTTCTCGAGCCGAGACCAACTATTCTACGTCAGAAAAAGAATGCCTCGCAGTCGTGTGGGCGACGACCGAATTTCGGCCTTACCTCTACAGTCGTCCCTTCAAAGTAGTGACTGACCACCACTCGCTCTGCTGGCTAGCAAATTTCAGAGATCCATCCGGCCGTCTCGCACGGTGGAGTTTGCGTTTGCAGGAGTTCGATATTACGATATTGTACAGGTCAGGACGCAAACACGAAGACGCCGACGCGCTTTCTCGAGCACCTGTGGGGAACGCTGTCAGGGGCTCCGAAGATGAAGATGCCTTTCTCGGAGCAGTTAGCGACTCCGACTTTATGTCAAACCAGCGGGCAGACGATGAATTACGCCCAGTCATTGATTCCCTGGAAGGCCGCAACTCTCAGGTCCGTCAACACGTTGCTCGTGAACTGTCCTCTTTTTGTCTAAGAAGAGGCATTCTTTACAAGAAAAACGGCCGTGGGAGCGACAAAACCTTCCTACTTGTTGTTCCTACCGACATGCGTGATGAGATCCTCCTTGCGTGCCACGACGAGCCTACGTCAGGACATTTGGGCTATTCGCGAACTCTCGCCAGAGTACGCCAACAGTATTACTGGCCGCGACTATCAACTAGTGTACATCAATATGTGAAAGGCTGCCGTGAGTGCCAGCGCCGCAAGACTCCGCCTGTGAGACCCGCGGGCCTGCTCCAGCCGATCGCACCACCACGGACACCATTTGACCTCGTGGGAACGGACCTTCTCGGGCCCTTCCCTTTGTCGTCCTCTGGGAACAAAGGGATTATAGTTGCGACAGATTATCTTACGCATTATGCTGAAACAAAAGCGTTACCCCATGGCACGGCCTCTGAAGTGGCGCAGTTCTTCGTGCACCAAATCGTCCTACGGCATGGTGCCCCGTCATGCGTGATTACGGACAGAAGGACGCCGTTTACAGCACGAATGATGGAGGACATTTTTAAACTAAGCTGCACAAGTCATCGAAAAACAACGGCTTATCACCCGCAATCTAATGAACTGACAGAGAGGCTTAACAAGACCATAGCGGACATGCTGTCGATGTACGTGGACGTACAACACAAAACCTGGGACGAGATTCTTCCATACATCACGTCTGCTTACAATACGGCAACGCAAGAAACAACGCGATTTCCGCCTTTCCGACTTGTTTACGGACGCAACGTGCGAACCATGCTCGATGCTATGCTTCCGTGCGACCAAAGCAATGAACTTGCTTAAGATGCTGAGCAATACACTCAATACGCCGTAGAAGCTCGTCAGCTAGCTCGCATAAGCACCAGTCACCAACAAGATGCAGACGCACGACGTTACAACCTCCGCCAAAGAAATGTCACCTACCACCCTGGGGACCGAGTGTGGGTGTGGATCCCTGTCCGGCGACCAGGCTTATCCGAAAAACTCCTAAGCCGTTATTTTTGACCGTACAAGGTTCTTAGACGAGTCACAGATGTTACCTACGAGGTATTTCCGGACGGCGCAGCATCTTCTCGTCGACAGCTTCGGCCCGAAACCGTGTACGTCGTTCGGCTGAAGCCCTACTTCACACAGTAGCCCTTGTGGTTTCACGTGCTACGACATGTCATGACTTTGCATTGCTGCTGCTGTTTGTGTTGTCCTGTGTTTTTATGCATTTTCTTTTTGCGCTTTGCGCAAGCGTTGACGAAACTTCCTCATTTGCGCTGCGAGTACTGGCACTCTCCGTCTTTTGGTTCTCTATATCTGCGTGTGTATACCTTCATTTTTTTATTTACGAGCATCGAGTCGATGCTTTCAAAGGGGGGACTATTGCCACATGGTTTGCTTGGGTGAGATTGAAGAGTGAAAGAGGACAAAGACGATCTCTCTGAGCCGCTGCTTGGCAAGTCGACTAAACGAGCCCATTGTACCAAGTTTGTCGTGAGTAACGTGACAATATATATATATATATATATATATATATATATATAGTCTAGTAGATCCTCCGTGAGTGGTCACAACGTGGTTTATTTCGACGTTTCGGCCTAGAGTCTGGCCTTCATCAGGACGTGGTTTATTTCGACGTTTCGGCCTAGAGTCTGGCCTTCATCAGGCCTGATCTGGCCTGATGAAGGCCAGACTCTAGGCCGAAACGTCGAAATAAACCACGTTGTGACCACTCACGGAGGATCTACTAGACTATATGCAACGCTACGGCCACTCAACCACCATGCCTGCCTATATATATATATATATATATATATATATATGTATGTATGTATATATATATATATATATATATATATATATATATATATATGGTGTGTGTGTGTGTGACAGTGAGTGACAGTGGCGCCCACGTCAACGTCAACGCTGACGTGGATGCCAGTGGCGAAATCCAGCCAAGAGTGTTCATAAAATTGCTATCGCAATAAAAGCATTGCAACAAATTGGCAACGATTAGTTTCCACAATCTGGGAGGTCAAGTCACGCACCCTGTGGCATAACACTTGTCCTAAATTTATGGTTGTCAACAACGGCTTTCAGATCACCCAGCGCGAGTTTTCCGCAATGGCCCATGTCCTAAAGATAAAGATGGTTCGTCGTCACAAAGTGCGTCCACTGGGTTTAGTGTAGCACCGCTTCACCTTGGTCAAGAATGCAGATGTAGAACTCGACAAACAATGCTGTCGCCCTACCTATCTCCTTCTTCCAACTCTACCTCCCGGTGGAAAGATGTTATGAGGTGAAGTGATGCCTAGCGTGACACTAGCTGAGATGAGCCTTAGGAAAGTGATCAAAGAAGAGTTGCTAAAGGCAGTTAGGCTGGCGACAATGGCTGCCAGGCTGAAGCAGTTATAAAGAGTGCTTTGCTTGTGTGTGTTTAGTGACCGTTTCAATATTGGGTGTCATTATCCTATATAAATTATCATATCTCTAGAGATGCGCTGGTTTTTTGAGATGCTGACACGTATTATTTGTGTCTCTTTTCTGTGAGTTTGTGTGCTTCACGGCTCTATTTGTGTACATGTAGTTTCCCATCTTAGTCAACAGCAAATTTCCACCCCATACAACTATAATATTTGCCACCTGCATGGTTTTCCTAACCACAATAAACTAAATAAATAAAAAAATCAAATAATTGTTGAGACACCGACACCATGTCACTTTGACGGTATGCCACCAAATTCTCCGATTACTCCGTGTTGAACTGTGAGCAAATATAATTCCAAAAAATGTTGATATCTTCGATTTTCATACTTCTTTTCTAACAATTAGACAAAAAGCGCTGAAAGCACTTTCACCATTTATAACATCCGAAGTAGCGAAAGCCAGGCTTAGCCACTACGTAGAGGCTGGTACGCCTAAAACAAAACATTTGATTTGCTCTGCGCTCATAGAATGCGCTTGTTGTTGTGTTGTCAGAAGTTCAATATTATCGACGGCCAACGTCGAAAACCTACTATCACCTTTTGGGATAATTTTAGAGAAGAACCCCATGTCAATGGGCGAAAGGCTAGGAATGTGATCAGTAATATAAAACAGCAGCTGCTCTGACAGAAGATAAGAGTGGGCATCTCGCAAATATCACGGTATGGTCACTAAGAAACTTTAGCGAGTCAGTCTATAACTTTTCTGACGCCGGTTTTTCTACTGCGTATGGAAACATAACTTCAAAAGATTTCTCTGACGAGAAACTATCTAGGAATAAACTTAGGCAGTAATGCCTTCGCGGTATAAAGCATGGAAGTGCTGTCCAAGAGGGTATGCCTACAGAGAACAGAATTGAAACGCTCACGGTGATTCATTGATTTCAACCTGTGAGTGTCGTCTTCGAAAAAAATTACTGCTACAACTGCTGCCACATCCTCTAACTATAGAGTTTATTCAAAATGTTCAATAAGTTAGATCGTTTCTTAAGTGAAAAGACAACTGATCCTCATTCCCTTAATCATTAAATCCCACGTGTAAATCAATAAATCTCTGAATATTGTTATTGAATGCTGAATCTCACGTACAATTTATGAACAAAGATTTCTAACTTGATGTTCTTTATTTTCCATACTAGAGTACACACCTCTCAGCTAATCATTCCCAAAATTCCTGAATTGTGAACTACAAACTTAAAGGAATTACAAATAAACAAATCGACAGTGTGCTGATTAGACGTTTATTGCATTCCCATTTTCCAGTGACTACCTGGATATGCTTACTGACGTCTACATGCTTCCTACATACCACGCGGCATGCTACTTTGGGGGCTGCATCGCTTTCTACGCTGTGGACCACTACAAGACTAAGAAGATTTCGAAAGTAAGCTGAGTTCAATACCTCGAGTTCTAACATTGGCTATAAAATATGAAACTGTTCAACAGAATGGGCATGAAATGAACAATACATATAAGAAGTGACCGCCCCCGAACACTAAGAGAACGTTTTTGCCGAAGAAGCGTCTTCAAAACTTCATTTTTCGGCACACAATCTCCCAGTGAAATCTACTCCTACGGGAGACAGCTGACAGCCGCACTGAAGCATCTTTCTGGGACATACTGCTACACACATAGATACATTTTTGTTACCATCTGTTCTAGTGCTCTTCTTATTTTTTCACTAGTCTTTGTTCAGGTAAGCATATACTATCCTGTGTATTTCCCTCTGCAATATTGCTCTCGAGCGCTTCAGGTATTGACGCGATAGCGTTAAAGAGTTTTAGTGGATTGACCTTTTGGGCGAGTTGGTTCATTATATGGTAGCTTTTAGCGCTAAATAAAAACAAGACGAACAAGCGCAAACTATCAACTGAATTTATTCGAAAGGCACACACACATTTCTATATATACAGGAACAAAGTCACAGTTACGTGTCGCCCTGCCGTGGTGGTCTAGTGGCTAAGGTACTTGGCTGCGGCGGCTGCAATCCCGGCTGCGGCGGCTGCATTTCCTATGGAGGCAGTAGTGTTGTAGGCCCGTGTGCTCAGATTTGGGTGCACGTTAAAGAACCCCAGGTGGTCAAAATTTCCGGAGCCCTCCACTACGACGTTTCTCATATTCATATGGTGGTTTTGGGACGTTAAACCCTACATATCAATCAATCAATCAACAGTTACAAGTCCCAGTAACAAAAAAGTAGATTTTATTAGTGGCAGGTGCTCAAGCACTCTAAGTAGCAGGCAGAGTGATAGAGGGGCTCTCCACGTATACCTCGCTCAATCTATCAATAAAATACGCTTACTGAATTTCTTGTCCAACTTTCCCTTTAATATTGAGAGCACCTTTGTTTCTGATAGCAAGGGCGTGCAGCCACAGTCCATGCAATGTAAAAAAATAAGAACAAGGTGTCCCTCTCAATGAAGCCTTATGACCTAGTAATCTATTATTCGAAGACCGAGCCATCTGCCCGACATAGCATTTCCCTCAAAATAACGGTATTTCATAAACTACCTTTGTGCCCGACTCGACCAATTATTCAGGGTGCTTGTTGTCACACCCATCGTCCCGCTTGCTCTGTCAGGATAACTTCTTATACAAAAATGCACAAATACGCCCAAGCTTGTCTGAAGCAGAAAAATCTCACATAATCGAACCTCTCACCAACTTTTTTCAACTTATAGGGAACCTCGTGAACAGACACAATGCATAGGAACGCTTTATTTTGCGCTGAAAGCTACCGCATTAGAGAGCTCGTTTCTCAAAAATTTCGGCATCGGCGTCGTTTGCAGAGGGCGAAAAAATATGATCTTGTTGTTCGCTACCGAAAAATTGAGAAGGATGCCAATGAAATAATAAAAATCTTTTATGTGAGAGAGGATCGAATCAGGGTCATTTGCTGGCAAGCGGGTGTTTTACCACGCGCCCACGCTTCAGCTTGTAAATGCACTCAAAATACACTCTAAGGCAAAAGGGTGTTAAAAGAGTGTGTGGTTCGTCCTCTTGGGGACTACTAGGGCTGCCAAAGCCATTATTCCTTTTAAAGACTAACGGCGCAGCGTGTAACAATGACTTCCCAAAGACTAGCTCAAAGAACCAACATTTAGTCCTCAATTTCACATGCTAGCGGGTAACCATTAGTTTAAAAAATCACCCCAAATGACTAAAATTTAGTCATCACAATTAAACCTTATCGAGCAATCATTAGTCCCCACATACCCGGCATTGTGGTAACCTTACCGGACAACCATTAGCCCTCACAGTAACGCTTCACCGGACGCGTGCTTGGTCTACTGAAATTATCCAGTCAGATGAGCTTTTTATCCCCAGTTCAAACATTGTTTTTGTCTATTCACCCTCCACTAGGCCTAATACTTTTCTAGCCCGTTTCTCTGCGCAGTGAGCAACAATTGGCACGTAAAGAACACGCGAATTACTATTTAGCTACATGTGTACCACTGCTTTGGCAGTCACTTCAACAACGAAAGACAAAAGTGAGATATTCAAATCTACCATTTTTATATATACACACAACATTTTTTTATTCTTTATTGAATGCATGTTGGAATGTACAAGTCCAGCCTCCTTGTCACATCTTGTACAGTCCTTGTGAAGCTCCTCTGACAAAAGCGATAGATGACAGGCATTGGAGACGCCAGCGCACACAGCCTTATTTCTGCATGCTGTGTGTCCACGGCTGGGCCATGAGATTGTAAAAATAGTTAGTCGCACGTTACAGAAGACAAATATACACGCATACGACAAGTACCTGCAAATTGACACAAAAATACGTGTAAAATATGATACTCAAATAACTTTACCTTCACCTCTCGTACAGTCCTTCTGAAGCTGCTCTAATGAAGGCGATAGATGGCAGGCATTGCAGACATCAGCACACAGAGCCGCAGCCTTCTGCACGGTGTGTGCTCACGGCTGAACAATAAAATTGTAAAAATAGTTTTTCACACGTGAGAGATTTGTATATGCATGCATATGACAAATACGTGTAAAATATGGCATAAAATAATTTAACCGTGGTGTAACTCAATGTCAAAGACGCATTCCGATATCCGTAGCACAACAGCTTAAATGCTGTGCCCGCAGCCATAACTCCTAGGGGCCGCAATCCATCATGCCGCAAGTAGGCGAGTGCTAAGCGAGCTCGAGCAAGCAAACGCGAGACCAAACACGGCATTGCATGCGGAGCGTTCACTGCCAGCGAACCTCGAACAGGAAGTAAGCGTATGGTGGGCCGCCACTACGAACAGTGCCGAGCTGTTTGCGACCGATTCATAGGGTAGCCAACTTTAATGGTGACAAATTTTTACAAAGTTCCGATGCTAGCGACAGCCCCGCCAGCCCGTGCCGGTGCACTTAAGCGCGCGACATACCACGAAGCTCGTGACGAGCAACCGCAACGTATTTTGGACGACTCGCAACAAAGCGACGAGGTCTCCACCCAATATTGTGAGGCCAGAGCTCATCACGGCAGCGAACACAGGCGAGCACTCGATGAGCGAGCGTCCATGCGGCCGACAGCAATGGCTGCAAATTTGCAAGTGGTCATAAAGCAAAGGCGACTTGCAGAAGCTCATGCCGACCTTCGCGGTGCATTTCGTGCGTGCGATATACTACACGACCGAGCCCGTTGCCAGCAAGTGCGATCCTTTTCGCATACGCGACAAATATGGCAGAATAAAGAATGATCACCGACTTGTGACATAACCTAGCGCTGATTTCTCCCTGAGTCAGACAGAAAGAATATATCCGATAGGCCTGCTGTCTTCTCGACCGCCGTGTTGGCTTTCATTTGGAACTGGTGGTGTCGTGAGTTGGTTGTTACCATTTTGACTAAGCCAGAGATATATAGCATGGTGTGGCGACGTGTTGAGAGTGGCTCCAGACTTCATGGGTGTGGCGAAACGTAAATGCAGCAACGCACACTCATCTAAGCATACACACAAGCACCGCGGCGTTAATACTAGAACGTCGAGCTTTCCGGCCGCGATGCAACGCCAACCATCACCAGCATTCCTTCATAGTCACCAGCAAAATAAGGGGGAAGACTGAGCGAAGAGAGAGGAGGACGGCTAGATTCCTCAACAACAGCTTGCGCATGGCTCGCCTCTCCAGCGCGACTCAACCTTTTCGAGACTAAGAAGTTTGCAGCGACACGCATCCCTTTGTCGTCACTCCTCAATGATCTATCTGTTCATTGCACGCACCTAGTGGACTCCGTTACTCGTTTTCCGGGTAATTTTGCCTTGTAGTGTACTTTCCTCTGCTGGGAAAGTCAGTGAAAGTAATATTCATGCCAACACATGTGTCCCGTATTAATGCTTCTTAATACAAAAGGGCGTCTCTCATAATCAAATGGTGGTTTTGGGACGTTAAACCTCACATATCAATCAATCAATACAAAAGAAATTATTGCTCTAACATTGCACGGTACAAGCGTACACTGCCACCAGGTGTCAGAACATGTAATTATCATAACAACTTCATGGTTTAACTCTTTCTTGCATGCAACTCCATTTTCGTCCAGAACTGGAGTTTTAATAAGAATGCTCAACTCTTTTGCAGAAAATAATTTTCTCACAAAAGACGAAAAAATGGAATTTGTAGTTAAAAAAAACGCCAGGCATGCGCCGAAAGTGCAGCATACTAAAAGAGTGGCCTTTCAGAGCCTTTTCAACACACTCATTGAGTAAATACTGCAAGCACACTTGCTTGTTATCTACTAGGGCATTTAGAGTAAACTTTTGGGTAGTAGGCCGGCATTCACTGCCATTCTTCATTGTTCTCCGGAGAAGCATAGTACCCTTTAAACAATTCTAAATAATTTCTTGCCAATTGCTCATGCACCGGCTGACGACGATGGGAAATTATAGCTGAAGAGGGTATGCGCCACAGTTAACAGGAAAACAAGAACAATCTTTTGTAATGGGTTGGAGCACTAAACGGCCCACTCGTTATGCTATTCGCATTATGCGACGACTGGTTGTTCTTTCGCTGCTTTAAAATGCTTTATAAGTCGTAGTAACGCGATTGCTTTCCCGGCATCAAGCCTGCCTAAGGAAAGTTTGCCAATAAGTCACAAGCACCAGCGTCACTAAGTGGTAGAATATTGGGCTTGCACCCAGCAGAACCGGGTTTTGAGCCCCACATTGTCTTTGGTTCTAGGTTTTTTTGTACTATTGCGTGGTGATATGGTTAAGGACACTGGCGGCGAAGGTGGCAGTGCCCGCCGTCATTTATTTTTTCATTTCAATTCATTTCACCACTGCCACAACCCCTTTCTGTTGCCTTATGTAATTTCTAGGGTTATTTTCGAAAATGGGTGGTCATACAAGTATCTCGGTGTCACCATATATGTAATGATCTGAACTAGCGCGCATTACTAACGTCATATCATCATTGAACAAATCGCTGAGTTTTCTGAAACGTGACCTCCAGCACGCATGTAAAAATATCCACCTACAGGCTTGCAAGCCCTTTATCCGGTCCAAATTGGGTTACACATCTTCCAGTATAGAGTCCACCACAAGCCTATCTGATCAACTCAATCGAGGCAGTTCAACCCGTGTCATTAGGTTCATTCATTCTTCGTACTCATACAATACCAGTGTATCATCGCTCTAAAAAGATGTGACTATTGCAAGCCATGACATCCGCCGTCGCTTCTCTAGTCCCAGCCTTTTTCGTAAGTTTTTTGACAGCACGCTTCGTCATCCATACATCGTTCCACCGGCCAGCATATGTCACCACACTTCTCATTCACTTCAAGTAGCCCGGCCATGGATTAAGACGACCAGATTTTCATGTCTTTCTTTGTACGGACAGCAAAACACTGGAATATCCTTCCTCAGGATGCTGTCACTGCTAAGGGCCCATTATCATTTTTGATCAATTATGTGCCCATTTTTCAAAATAAAAACTTGTGGCAATAAAAATTTTTATATGTTAACCCACCCCTTATAATATATTCACTTAGAGGGGTATTTAAGGAAAATAAAGTTATGTTAAATGTCCCAGTGGCGTTGCACAAACCAAACGGCATGACATTTTCTTGAAAAGCGGGTTTCGATTTTCGGCGGAGTGCATGGGTATCTCCCATTAGCCATATCGGAGGTGCACAGATTAGAAGTAAACTGTCCAATGATGCAGTCAATAACGTCGACTATAAGGAAAAGTGGATACACATACTGGTTTTTTTTTCATCGAATTCAGGCGCCGATAGTCGACGGAAAACTTCCAGAGTCTGTCTTTTTTCTTCACGAGGATTAGTGGCAAAGCCAAGGGCTAGCAGAATCATGAATGTCGCCCCTGGCCAACATGTCTTCATCCTGTTCGAAGATCACCATGCGCTTTGATGCGTATATGCGGTACGCGTGATGCCTTAAGGGATGCATCGTCCCCACGTCGATCCCGTAGTGAGCCCGCATATTGGGAACACGAACTATGGTAGCTTTCTGGGTGAAATCGAACAACAAAGCATTCTTGCTAAGCACGCTGACCAGTGCTTCATGCTTCTCAGAGGGTAATACTTTGTTGATCATATTACCAGACAGTGTAGAGCCTTCAGGGACACCAGGGCTATTCTCGTGCACACGGACTTCGTTCGAGGCTTCATTACTTAAAGCGTCTATGTTGATGCTTTCATTCACTTCAAATGAGGCAAGTCGTATACCGTTTGGAAGCACAACAGATTGGTTGATAAATTTGACACCTTGAATGTACGTGTGCCACTGGCCACAGAAATAATACAGCTAGGCACGAGCAAACCCTTTGCAGCGATCGAAGGCACCAGTTCAACAATAGCATCAAATGCATGGTCGTCGGCACTAGGGACAGTAGCTTGAGAGCTGGATAAGGAACACAGAATCTGCACGGAAGGTGAGGGTGTGCAAAAAGGCATCCCGTTAGTCGGCGAAAGGATAGCGGAAAAGTAGCAGCTCAATCAAAAGTGGCACCCCACTGTTTCAAGAAATCCAGACCTATAGTACATTATGCATCGAGTTAGAGAGCACTGTGAATTCGGCTGCGACTAAACGTTTGCGGTGTGCACACAAAAGGTCGGGCAATTCTTCACCTACACCATGAGATGTGGTCGCGCTATTCCACTGCAAGATCATCCTACAATCTAATTGGGTATTCAATCTATCGTTCTATGGTCATAACGGAAACACTCGCTCTCCTCTCAACTAAAGCTATGGTAGTAGGATTGTACGCAGAAACACAAATCTTACTACGACACTCGGTTCCTGGCGGAAGCATAGCGGCGCGTAGCTGATGATGACTGGCGGCCTCCCCTCCATTTGTCGCACCACCTAATTTCCCGGTGGCAGTGACGTGGGACGTCGTCTAGGAGATTGGGAGCTTCGATAGCGTGAAGGTGGCAGCGTCGAGCTCCACACAAAAGCCGGTGAGTCTCTGCGGTGATTCGCCCGATGGTTCGACCTGCTGTCAGAATCAGAAGGCCAGAATGTCTCGTTAACGTGATGATTGCTGCGCTGGTAGAATGCACAAAATTGCCCATGAGATGGTGTTGCCTTGTGACGGCGATTACGGCAGAATCGAACGACATGTTCGCGGACGCTGCAGTGGAAGCATACGGGACGTTCACGAGGTGAACTGATGTTGTCAGAAGAAGTATGAAGGGCCCAGCCATTGCACTCCTGACAAACGGCAGGTATTCTGCGTGCGTTGTCATTATACCACTGGCTATTTAGATACGGATTCGTAGTGCAGCTTGGCACTTGAAGTCACAGCGTATAGTTGTAGGCATCAAAGGAGGTAGCGTTGATAGTCGCCACTTTAAAGCCACAAGGCGGAAATAGTTTTGGGAGATTAGAGGCCTGTTGAGAAGCCGCGACATGTCAGTTTAGCTATTCGCGCACTGCTAGGCGAATCGCCGACGTGAGGGATGATAGGAATGAATGCATGTCGACACCTGCTACATCAGAGACGTTGACCAAGAGGCTGAACTTTGGCGTGATTCATTGCGCTTTCAGTGCTTCGAACGTACGGAATTGCTTATTATCTCTACTTACAGACGCTGAACTGTCTTTTTCAATAAGAAACTGGTGGAGGTCCTCAGCAATACCTTTTAAAAGTATCACCGGCTTTCTTCTGTACAGTCGTTCGGGAGCCCAGGGGCTTGGACAACGTGAGCATATCCTCAATAAATGCCGTGCAGGTATTCCCGGATATTTGAGCTCGATGCAGGAGAGTTTGCCTGGCGCGCTTCTTCTTAGCTGCCGGATTTCAAACACATGATATCAACAACAAACCTCTGTCACGTCGCCAGGCTTTCTTCGTGGTTTTCAAACCATGCAGTTGTGGTTCCCTTAAGAAAGAGTTTCACATTGTTGACCAGGCCGGTAGCACCTCAAACATTAAACCAACTTGCCTGTTGATAGGAGGTGAGCCATGCGTTGACGTCTTCCCAGCTCGTCTGGCGAAGGTTCGGGGCTTGATGTAGGGCTGCCACGGAATGCGTGAAGCAGGTGGCTTCTTGTAATTGTTGCCGTGAGAAGCCATTGCCATTGGCAGACCAGCAATTTTTTAACTTAAGCGAAGCTCTACGTATGACGCCTCAGGGGTAGGTGCGTCATCATTCGTCGGGGGCGCGGTTCTTACTCCGCGCCTCCATCAAAATATTTACGATGGGATTAGTTTATTCCAGAATGAATATTGAAGGGTAACTCTTCCGACACTGGGTTGCACCCCAAACAGACCATTTTATTCTCCTGTTCCTGTGTTTACGAGTCGCTGTTTCAGCATAACAATAGTAATAATAAAATATCTTTGTAATCCATTACTTCGTAGTTTCATGAGTATCCGCTAAGTGGATCTACCTTAAAATACATATATGAATCTGTTCGTTTGTCAACGTTTCTATCAAAGACCGTGTTCATTACATCATTTACTAGTTGTCTCTGAGACATGGATTACGTATGAAGATTCACCGTTCTTTCCAGGCTATCTTCATGGACTCCTCTTTTGTAATCTAGTTTGTAGGTCTAGTTCTTTGATCGTGCTCCCAGGCTGTTATGTTTGTATGGTAGTATCCCTCGCACAACGCCACAATCTATCTGGGTGAATGTGCGGAGTAAGAACCCTCTGCTCTTATAATTACCTAGCCTCATTCGTCACTTAATCTTGCTCTTGCTGATCGTCAAGGAAGTCTCGTCCCACGCCACATCCGATGACACGGTCTTCATGTCGTTGCGGCATTTCGCTGACCAAGTAGCCCTTTCATTGCATTCTGCTCCGATTTCTCCAGGCCCAGGTTTCAGCAATAGATCCCTTTTAATCATCTGTAGTCAAAAGGCTTCTTTGTGAGTGCCTTTATTGTGTCGAGACTCTGGATTGCGCACGAATTGGCTCTACAGAGGCCTGTGAGCGGCGTGGCGCCTCTGTGCTTGTTCTAGCGTCTACGAATGTGCCCGGCCTATCCGCCATTAAGGATTTTGTATCTTCGCAACGGTCTAAGGTTCATACGCTGCGTGATTATTTCCGCCTTTTTTAGGTATTCTGCAAACATCACTTGCCCGTGCATTTATAGCTGAACACCACATCTACACTAGCGTTACTCACACCTGCCACAACGGCCATATCACGCGTACACAGCAGAACGTCTCGTTATTAGAGACGAGGCTATAGACATGCTCTGCTGGCCCGTCATTTGACCTTCACCGATCAACCTTGATCGGTTTCGCCTGTGGTACTCGTCACTAACAAAGGAGACTCCGCTCGCTTCTGTGTCTATTTGCAATGAGCAAACAAAACGCTGACCGATGTATATTCCCTCCAATGCATCGACGATGCTCTTCAGTGTTTTAAAGGGTGTCGTGTTCTCATTAGACATGTGCTTTGACAACTGGCAGGTGCCAACGGCCAAAGCGGACCGCCTCTAAACTGAATGGTCCAGCCGATGGCTTGTATAAATTTACCCTAGTGCCTTTCAGACTTTACGGCGCAGCTGGCACATTTGAAAAAAAGTTCAGAACGTTGTGCATTGCCATAAATGGAAGATCCGACTGTGTTACCTTGATCACCACGTGGATTTTGCCCATGATTTTACGACATATTTGCATTGTCTTGAGCCCGTAATTACTTGCTTGGCGAAGGCCATTTTATAAAAAATCTTCAAAAATGCCAATTTTTGGTACAAAAGCTCACGATCCAAGGCCACGCTGTGTTCCTGGACAGATATCTTCGGGATCCCAATAAACTGCGGGCCATTACTGCTTTTCCTAAACTCACTACGTTAAAAGAGCATCTGATTTTCATTGGCCTGTATTCATATTTGCAGTGATTCTTCAAAACTTTACATCAATCATACCACCCCACACGTCACTCCTTCGCAGCAATAAAGATGTATTATGAAGGTTTCCTGCTTGTTTTGAGGCCTTCAACACTTTACGACGGCTTCTTGTGACGCCACGTATTCTTAGCCATTTTGACACTCAACGTCCAAACCGACGCCAGCAAAGTACACGTCGGCACTGGGCTCACACAGTCTCAAGCTAGTCACACAGATTACGTCGTGGCAAACGCGAGTCGCACCCACGATAGCACAGAGCTACAAGGTTACAGAAACTTAGTGTTTGGCCATTGGATGGTGTTTGGCAACTATCTCTAATATTTCTGTGTTGAGCTTTGTGCCCAAGAGAGCAAAAAAAAAATAAAGAAGAGGGTGACCCGTACCATCGGAACTTATATTTAGTGGAATTAAAAAATAAATGAAAGAAAGATCCAAAACCTATAGTTTGAAAGAGAAGCAAATCATTAACGAGAAAGGAAATTATTTGAAGGAATTGTCCAAGAAGAAAAAAAATCACAGCTTGGCCGCAAAGGTGAAGCAATTAACCTGACAGCACAAATTGTAAGGCTACGTGCAAAATGGCAATCAGATCAAAACGTGTCCCGCGTTTTCTATGCAGAAATGACGCATGAAAGGTACTCACAACTACAAATATTTACAAATAAACGTCTCAGTTGTTACATTGCTGTGTCTGAGAAGCGTGCGCTTTTCGCAAACCAAGACTGCAATGATTGCAGTGACTTTTGTGTGCCCCGTAACTACGACATAGTTGTTCTGGTGAAAGTCCAAGGCCAGCCCAGACGTACGATTGTCCTACGGCGAGATAAGAGCACGCGTGAGGTCCACCCTGCCCCCCTCTATGGGGCAAAGTACGCGTTGGAGATGAGAGCGGGCGCCACCACGTCGAGACGATGTGGCGACGCGTGCTCATTGCGCCATCTTGCTAGTAATGCTGAATACACGCTAGTTCCTCCGGAGGTGCCGGTGACCAGTGGTAAGTTGTAGATATAAGTATCTTGCCGTTTGAGCGTTGAAGAACGTGATTCTCTGCCGCTCAGTGGTAACGCCTCTAACTCATGTTTCAGAGGTCTCCTGTTCTATTCTGTGCGCTGGAGTTTTTCCTGAATAATTTTTATTATTCGAGTTTTCTAATATAGAGATACGTATACATATACGGTGAATGACGTCGATGCCAGCGGCAAAATCTTGCTGAGAGTGTCTCTATAATAGTTCTCGCAACAAACCAATATACGCACGACATCTATATACAACAATGAAGCCAAACAGCAAGAACACTGACTTATCACACCAGTATACTTATGATTATGCATTGATAGCCACACGTATATAAGCTTTCACAAAAAAGTACAAAAAGCCTACACCGTAATGGTAGTTAGTGGCAGATAGCTGGTACATAGATTTACAAATAGTAATAGTAAAATTCATCAAGAAAAATTGGTGCAAAATATTCGTAGTTCTCTGTTGGTGTGTTATGCAAGAACTTTCCAAGTTGTTCATTAGGTTTCGTTACCAACTAGGTATTGGTAATTGTGGAGCAATTGTGGACGAGAAGTCGTTTCACTGCCTTATGACAAGCGGAAAGAGTGCTTAAAGTGACTAATACAAAAGCGATATTCATTTTCTGCGTATGCACAGTTTAGGCAAGTTATTCTTGTGTCTGCAATAAAGATTTATTGAGACCCGTGAAAACTTATTGTTATACTTTATGAAGAAATTTCGGTCTGGTGAGCGTAGCATGGTTTTCAATCGGGAGTAATCCGGCCGATTTGATTGAAGCTTATTGCGAGCTGTGAGTTAATACTTATTGAAAATAAATGTAATTGCTTTCATTAGCACTCACTCTATAATTTTAACTATATCATCAGTCAATATACACCAAGCTCGGGTAACATATCCTAATACCAATTTATTGAATGTATTGTAAACTACAAACTTAGTCTCAAAGGGTATTCGATAGAGCTGCTGCAAACGAAAAAAAAAAGAGCCAATTAGGGCGTTGATGAATTATTGTTTACGTGGCCATTTCATGTAAGGTCAGACGCTATAGTTAGTCAAAGTCACTTGTGTGTCGAGACTACTTTCACTGCGTCATTGTTTATGACAGGCAAACTCATGGACGAGGTGTTTTAGAGCACGTGACCGTATTACGAGCTGGCGGCCGACCAATAATCCCTAGAATACCTACTCAAGGCAACAAGTCTGCCAAAACGATCCTCTCGCTAAAAATGAACCAAAAAAGGGCAAATTTAAGGGCTGGCTCGAATTCATTTTTAGACACAATATTAATGAGAACTGATAAAAGAGTGTTTCGACAAACAACGTCGTACTTTCTCGCTTTTGTGATATATATATATATATATATATATATATTGTAATGATGAATATTGTGGGTCATGCATAGCTCGGAAAACACATCGTCAGCGCTAAGCTAGAGGCACTCGCGCCGGACGTTTGGCCAGGCCTATGCTTTACCTTACCTAATTTCAAATAACAGTTCTGACTGTCACAGTTCTTTATAATATTCGGTAAAGTATGCTTGGTCTCCTCGCAATCCTGAAGTTGCGAAGCCGGAATCGACCTGCCGCTATGACCACTGCATCTGCCACAAGCCCTCCACAGTTGGCTTCCCAGACCATCGTGTGCTCCGGCGCGGTCCGTCAGCGGGACCCTCCCATATTCAGCGGCACGGGCGATCACGACGTCGAGAACTGGCTGGCTACCTACGAACTCGTGAGTGTCTTGAACAAATGGGACGAAGCCATGAGACTGGCCACCATCGGCATTTACCTCAGTGGCATAGCCCACTTGTGGCTTCGGAACAATGAAACCGACGCTCCAACCTGTACAGAATGCAAGGCAAAGTTCAGTGAAGTCTTCGGTCGTCCTGCTGTTTGCAAACTTTGTGCGGAGCAGCGCCTTCAGTCAAGATCTCAACTGCCTGGTGAGAATTTCACCAGTTGCAGAGAAGACGTAATGGACTTGTGCAAACGCGTCGATGCGATCATGACAGAGGTGGACCGCATCAAGCATATTATCAAGGGTATCGGCGAAAAGGCATTCCAGATACTCATTTCAAAAAGCCTGGCTACTGTCGCTCAAGTTACCGAGCTCTTCTAAAGCTATGACGAGCTCCGCAGACAACGTCTCGTCACCCGCCGTGCAGTCCCCCATCAGGAATCGATGTCCGGCTTGACTCTCTCGCAAGATCCCGTCCCCCTCTCGCAGATAAAAGATTTTCTACGCGAAGCAGTTGCCCGCCAACTGTCGCTCATCTCCTGCCTACTGGAGCACAGTGCACCGCTTAGCCCTACGCTGCGGACTATTATACAAGACCAAATGTCTGAGGCCCTTTTTTCACACCTGGTGCCCCCAGTCAACGCGCCATTGACGTATGCCGAAGCAGCAGCACGACCACGACCGCACACGTTCCGAGCGCCGCCTGCACTGCCTGCTCCTGTTCATACCACCCAGCCCCCACGACCTCCATGCCACCGAGCCCCTAATCCATGGCGCACTGCCGACAACCGACCGATCTGCTTTTCGTGTGGTCTACCCGGACACGTCGCACGTCTTTGCCGCCTCTGCCCGCTCCATTCACGTGAAAACCCTCGTTTATATGAGTACGACTGCACGTTTCCCTACACTCCAGACCCCGAACTGCACCCTCTTCGACCAAGCCAACGACAACCTTCTGATCGCCGATCTCCTTCTCCACGTCGTCGCTCGCCCTCCCCGATGCGCCGACGCCTCCGATGATCGAAGCGGACAACTAAATGACGCAGTTCCTGAGGCAACAACTGCGTCCTCGTCGCAAAGCACAAGCCATCTTCGTTTGCCGCCGAATGTGAATAATGCTGTTATTAAAGGTGTACCTCTACTTGCCCTTACTGATACTAGTGCCGCCATTTCTGTCATTTCCGAAAAAGTTTGCCGTGCAATTCTAAAAGTGACAACGCCTTACTTGGGTTCGTTTTTTCATACTACCCCTGCACAGCCTGTGCAGCCTGTGGCGGAGTGTACCGCCATACTTGCAATTCAAGAAGTGCCTTACACAGTGCAGTTCTTAGTACTCCCGCACTGTTCTCACGACATCGTTTTAGGCTGGGATTTTCTCTCCCATCACCAAGCCGTCATTGATTGTGCCCGCGCCGAAGTTGTCTTTTGTCTTTTTGGTGATGCTCTACCTGCGGATGATCGCCCTATCTACGCGAAGTTGGTCATTAGTGGCGACACTCAGATACCTCCGTGCGCTATAGTCTTCGCACCTGTGTCGTGTTCCGCCGTCGTCGACGCTACCGCATTATTCACGTCTTCCGCTGATTTCGTTCATCGCCACCTATCACTGCTCCCAACCGCTTTCGTTACTCTTCAAGGTTGTTCGACCAACGTGCCTGTGGGGAATCCTTTCCGATTCACAATTACTTTGCTTCGGGGCGAATGTATCGGCTCAGTCGAATCATTCGAAACCATCGCTACACTTAACGTTCCTGATGAATCATAGGAAGTCAGCACTATCTCCTTCAGTTCCGAGAATGGCCCTTCCACTGCCGACATTTTCAACCGTGTAATCGACGAATACCGAAACCCACAACAGAGGTGTGAGCTTTTGAGCCTCCTTGACAAGTTTCGGCCATCTTTTGACAGTCACAGCACTACTTTAGGTCGAACATCTACTGTATGCCACCAGATCGACACAGGCAATCATCCACTACTACGGCAGTGGCCATATCATGTTTCAGTGACTGAACGCCGTGTCATCGATGAACAAGTAGGTGACATGCTTAAGCGCGGCGTCGTTCAACTATCAAACCGCCCTTGGGCGTCGCCGGTTGTCTCAGTTAAAATGAAGAATGGCGCAATACGCTTTTGCGTAGATTATTGTCGCCTTAACAAAATAACACGAAAGGATGCTTATCCTTTGCCTCGGATCGATGACCCACTCGACTCTTTACAAGGCGCAGAGTTATTTTCCTCCCTTGATCTACGCTCTGGGTATTGGCTAGTTCCCATGAATCCGGATGATAGGCCGAAAACTGCCTTTGTTAGACCAGACGGCTTATACGAATTTAACGTGATGCCATTCGGCCTATGCATTGCGCCGGCAACATTTGAGGGCGTGATGGACACTATCTTACGAGGCCTCAAATGGAACACGTGTTTGTGCTACTTAGATGATGTGGTGGTATTCTCGCCCGAATTTCCCACGCACCTTCGTCGCCTGGAACAGGTTCTATGCTGGCTGCCTTTCTCCAGCTGGCCTCCAACTAAACTTGAAAAAGTGTCACTTTGGAGCACGCAAGCTGACAGTTCGCGGACACGTCGTGTCGAAAGATGGCATTCTCCCTGACCCCGCTGAGCTACGTGCTGTTAGCGAGTTTCCGAGGCCCGCGTCTCTCAAGGAGCTGCGTAGTTTCATTGGGCTTTGCTCATACTTCCGCCGCTTCGTCCGGGATTTCGCATCGATCATAGCACCTCTGACAGAACTACTTAAGGGAGACCGCAATCTATCGTCGTGGTCTCTAGCCTGCGACAGTGTTTTTGCGAAGCTCCGTGAACTGCCAACAACACCACTCATACAGTGACATTTCGATTCAAGTGCTCCCACACAAATCCACACGGATGCTAGCGGTGTTAGTCTTGGCGCTGTACTCGCCCAACTGAAGCCTGGTTACTAAGAATATGTTGTTGCGTACGCGAGCCACACTCTTACAAAGAACAGAAGCAAATTATTCGGTAACTGAGAAAGAATGCCTAGCGATCATCTGGGCCATAACCAAATTTTGGCCTTATCTGTACGGACACCCTTTCGATGTTGTTACCGGTAACCACGCAATCTGCTGGTTATTCTCTCTCAAGGATCCCTCCGGACGCTTGGCACGGTGAGCTTTACGGCTCCAAGAGTAGGACATCCGAGTCATTTATCGCTAAGGCCAAAAGCATGCCGATGCCGATGCTCTTTCGCGTTCTCCTGCTTCTGCTGATATTGCGAGTGTCTTCATCCAAGACAACTTACTTCCACTATCAGGACCCATCGACATGGCCTCGGAGCAGCGCAAAGATTCGTGGATTGCGTCGCTGGTAAATTACCTATCTGAAACAATCGTTCATCCGCCATCGCGAGCGCTACACCGACAAGCCTCTCACTTCGCCATCCGTGATGGAATACATTATCGCCACAACTACCACCCTGACGGCCACAAATGGCTACTCGTCATACTCAGGCATCTCCGTGCCAGCATATGTGCTGCTTTCCATGCCGATCCACAGTGTGCACACGCCGGTTTGTTTAAAACCTTCGCCAGGCTACATTTTCGGTTTTATTGGTGCGGCATGTACACATTCCTTCAAAAGTACATTCGATCTTGCACAGAGTGCCAACGCCGCAAGCACGATCCTAGCCGTCCTACTCTATCAATGCAGCCATTACCGGGCCCAGTGCGACCATTCGACCGGGTTAGGATAGACCCTTATGGTCCTCTGCCATACACATCAGGTGGGAATCGCTGGATAATTGTAGTGATCGACCCCCTCCAGAGATATGCAGAAACGGCCGCTCTACCAGCCGCGACGGTACGTGACGTCACGTCTTTCCTCCTTCAACGTTTTGTTTTGTGTCACGGTGCTCCGCGTGAACTTTTAAGCGACCGAGGCCGTGTCTTTTTCGCGGAGGTAATTCAAGAACTTCTTGCTGAATGCCACCTGATTCACCGCTGTACTACCGCATATCAGCCACAAACAAACGACTTGACCGAACGTTCCAACCGCACTCTTGGCGACATGCTTTCTACGTATGTCACCTCCGACCACACCAACTGGGATCTTATCATTCCCTACGTAGCGTACGCTTACAACAAGGCACCTCAAGCGACGACAGGTTTTTCTCCCTTATTTTTACTTTATGGTCGAGAGCCATCATCTCCCATCGACACCATTCTCCCTTACCGACCCGACTCACCCGAAGGAACACCAGTTTCCGAAGCCGCTTGGTATGCGGAAGAATGTCGACAATTATCTCGCACCCTTACAACACAAGAACAAGGGCTACTAAAATTTCTTCACGACGTTGAACGGTCCCACTACCAGTTTTTGTCCAACTCTCTTGTATGGCGGTGGGTGCCACCCACTCCCGGTCCTGGTACATCTACAAAGTTCGTCAGCAGGTACCATGGGCCTTATCGCGTCATGGAGAAAACTTCCGCTGTAAACTACCTCATCGAACTCCTCAAGCCTACTCCGGACCTGCGTCGCCAAAGACGCGAAATCGTACACGTGGATTGTCTCAAACCGTGTCACGAACCACTTGATCTCACGACGCCTTAGAACACCTATTTGGATCCGTTTTCAGTGAGGGGGAAATATGTAATGATGAATGTAGTGGGTCATGCATAGCTCGGAAAACACATCGTCAGTGCTAAGCACGAGACACTCGCGCCGGACGTTATCGCTGCTTTCGCTGGCTATGCCTACGCTCCTACCTAGTTTCAAATAACAGTTCTGACTGTCTCAGTTCTTTATTATATATATATATATATATATATATATATATATATATATATATATTGCCGTGACATCTTGCCTGCAATCAAACAATGCACCCATCACCACGCGCACAGGGTCATACATGCGCGTCGTCTAGTGTTGCGTTGCGCGAAGACGATGATGGCACGAGCACCCAGCTGGACCCGGCTGATGTGCGCCACGCGCTCGGGACTTCTCTTGAAAAAGAAGAAGAAGGCAGCGGAAGGACATCTTTCGTGTTCGAGTGACACGGTCTACGACCATAGTCACTTTGAGTTGTGGGCACAGGTTCGCCCTTTAGTAAATACGTTTTATTACACCCGCGAGCCCTTCAACATCGTTACAGTTCAGGTGGACGTGCTGGGTAATGAATAAAAGCCCTACGAACGCAAGACAGCGTAGCTCCGACCACCAGCGAGTTGATTCTTTGGAGCTGTCACCTGTGCATCAAAGGACCAGTCGCCGTCTTCGAGGTAATTCATCAGAATTCAGTCCACTCCACTTCACGCTGAGGGGAACTCAGTCAATGGACGCCACCACCATGACAAGCCGGGTAACACAGGCACACGAGGTGATCAATAGCCTCGCCAGCCGCCAGTATTTCATGGCGACTCGTATGAAGCCGTAAAAGATTGGCTGAACCTCTTTGAGAGAGTGGCAAGTTTGAACGGTTGGGATGAGAGAGAAACTCTGCCTCGTATATTTTGCTTTGGAGGACTTCGCAAAGACGTGGTATGAGAACCATTAACCCCCTTTACGACCTGGGGTGAATTTCAGCGACAAGCTCTGGCTACTTATACCAGCACAGATCGCAAAGAAAAGGCGCGGGCTGCGCTAGAAACCAGAAACTAACTCACCAGCGAAAGTATCGCATTGTACATCGAGGACATGATTCGTCTGTTCAAGCGCGCAGATTCCTCTATGACTGAAGATAAGAAGTGGCGCCACTTCTAGTGTGGGGTGAAGCAAGAGCTATTCGCTGTTCTTGTCCGTAACCCACCACGAACAGTTGCAGAGTTTCATACGGAAGTGACAGCCATCGAGGAAACGCTAGAACAGCGGGCTTGACAGTACAATCGGGTCATAAACTACGCACCTGCCAATGTCTTCTCTGGAGGCTAGCGAAGTGACATGGACGCCCTGCGAGAACTCATCTGGTCGGTGATCAGGGAAGAACTCACCAAGTTGCAAGCACCTAATACTACAGCAACACTGTCTGCGTCGACGTAGTACGAGATGAATTGAGGCAGATAATACGTGAGCCAGAGCGTGCACCACAGCCGATCCAGCGCATTCTAACGTACTCTGAAATGACAACCCGCGGCGCACACCAATGCAGCAGTTGCAATGGCCGCTCCTTACCCAGAAACGGTACGCAGCACACCTCGTTCACTGGAACCGACGGCTACCCACCTGCCACGAGCCCGTAGTCTAGCTCGCTACGTGGAATAAAGGCCCCGTAGAAGTGACATCTGCCATGACTATGAGTGCAGGCCTTTGTGTTTTCATTGCGGGGAAGCAGGTCACCTGTATAGGTTCTGCCCTTACCGACAGGCAGAATTAAGGGGCTTTCAGTTGTATGCACCATGCCCTCTCAACGATGAACAGCCAGGGGAGATCGAAGAGTACCTGTCCACGTGCCAGAACCCACTCACTCCACGCCAACATTAGCCAAGACCGCCGTCGCCCAGGCGTTACCAATCACCCAGCAGACGTGCTTTTTCCGCACGGTCTGGGCACCGTTACCCAAGCCCACACCCGAATAACTGAAGCAAGTGATCTGTAGAGGTGAGGCTGCTGATAACTACAGTCGCGAATATCCTCCATCCCGGTTTCAAGGTGACGATGCTATGTTTACATAGGATAAGCGCTGCAAAGCGAAGATTACTTCAGATTTGCGGTTGAAAATAGATGGGTACGAACTGAATGCTTTAGTTGACACTGGCGCTGATTATTCAGTAATGAGTCACAAATCGGCAAAGAAACTGAAAAAGGTTGTGACGAAATGGAGTGGGGCACAGATACGTTCGGCAGGTGGGCACACTATTATGCCGCTTGGCAGATGTGCCTCAAGGCTCGAATAAAGAGGCTTTACTTACGTTGCTCGCTTCATCGTGCTGCCATACTGTTCAAGGAAGCTTATACTAGGAATGGATTTCCTGGAAGACAATGGAGCCATAAATATTCTTCGCAGATCCAGTTTAACGTTTTTGACCGAACAAGCTATGTCGGTGGAGGAATTGGAAAAGCGACGTCTTACTGCTCTGCGCGTTGTTGATGAAGACGTCACAGTGCCACCACGCTGTAGTGTAATGGTGCTTGTCGAAAATAAGGCATCTTTCGACCACCAAAGAATAGCGGATGGAAATGTAGGGCTCTTTTTAAACCTTGAAATGTGCGTGGCTAGGGGTGTTGTTCACTAAATCAATGGCCGCTCAGTTGTCCTCCTTACGAATTTGGGGAATGAATGTCCGCACATCGCGCAAGCTGTGGCTATTGCCTTGTTACACGAGTCCTGCATCGCGACTCAACTATGCAGTTTAACGACAACGACAACCACTCCACAAAAGACCTGTAATGTCGACGCATCATTTAACGCCCACCATAGGCTCCCAGATTATGAAAAGAAACGATTGCTTGCCTTTATAAAAAGTTTTCGGACTGCTTTTCAACGTTCTCTAACGTGCGACGCACGGCTATTGCAAAACACAGTAATGTAACAGAAGAAGGCACGAGACCGATTTACCAGCACCCATATCGAGTATCGCGAAAGGAAAGAGACGTCATCAAGAAACAAGTGGAGGAGATGCTTACAGATGACGTGATCCAGACTTCCAGCAGTCTGTGGGCGTCTCCCGTAGTGATTGTTAAAAATAAAGATAACAGCCTTTGATTCTGCGTCGACTATGAGAAACTGAACAGCGTAACGCAACGGGATGTATACCGTCTGCCGCGTATCGGTGATACACTCGATTGACGACGGAGTGCAATATACTTCTCCTCTCTTGATCTCAAGAGCGGATATTGGCAAATTGAGGTGGATGAGCGCGACCGTGAAAAGACGGCATTCATAACTCCAGGCGGCCTCTACGAATTTGAAGCGCTTCCTTTCGGCCTGTGCACAGCGCCAACAACGTTTCAGAGAATGATGGACGCTTTTCTCGCGGGACTGAAATGGCAGTTCTGCATGGTGTACTTGGATGACGTTGTATTTTCCGCTACATTTCACCAACATCTACAGCGACTCCGCAAAGTATTAAGTATTAAAAGCCATTCGTTCCGCAGACTTGACCATCAAGCCGGAAAAATGCCACTCGGTTTTTGAAGAGCTTCGAATCCTCAGACATGTCGTCAGCTCTGAAGACGTTCGTCCAGATCCGGAAAAGACAGCTGCTATCGCGATGTTCCCGACACCCAAAGACAAGAAGTCAGTACGTCACTTCCTGGGTTTATGCGCGCACTATCGGCGATTTGTGGAAATTTTTTCGAACATTGCTGAACCATTTACTAATCTAGCAAAAGACGACGTGTCCTTTGTGTGGTAAAGTGATCAACAGGAAGAATTCGCTGAGTTGAGAACACGCCTGCAAGCCTCTCCCAACCTCGCCCACTTTGATGAGACTACGGAAACTGAAGTTCACACTGATGCGAGTAACGTTGGCCTCGAGGCCATTCTAGTCTAGCAGCAAAACAGCCAAGATATAGTGCTAGCGTATGCCAGCCGCAAGCTTTCGAAAGCTGAGATAAATTACTCTGCCACTGAAAAAGAGTGTCTCGCGGTCATCTAGGCCATAAGTAAATTTCTATCGCACTTCTACGGTAGACCATTCCGACTGGTCAGCGGCCATCATTGCCTGTGTTGGCTAGCGAATCTTAAGGATCCCCCTGGCAGACTTGCGAGATGGAGCCTTAGGCTACAACAGTACATTATTACTGTAGTATACAAATCTGGAAAAACCACAGTGATGCCGACTGCCTGTCACGCACACCAGTGGAGACAAGTGAGCCAGAGGAAGAAGACTTGACGTTTTTTAGGCGTCGTCCAGGCATAAGATATCGCTCAACAACAACTAAATTACCCCTACCTGCTGCCGCTTATACAGCGTCTTGAAGGACTTCGCGTTAAAGTCTTGCGCACTTCATCCAGAGAGCTCCCTTCATTCTGCCATCGAGAAGGGGTCCTTTACAAAAGGGACTTCGAGCCTCAAGGTGACAAGTTTTTACTCGTTGTGCCTGCACATTTACGAAACGAGATTCTGCACGCATTTCATGATGAGCCAACATCTGGACATAAGGGGGTCAGTCATACATTCGCCAGAATTTACTTAAAATAATACTAACCGAAACTGTTAGCATCAGTTCAGCACTATTTGAAAATTTGCCGTTAGTGTCAAAGACGCAAAACTCCATCCGTGAAACAGGCAGGCCTCCTCCATCCAATAGAACCACCGGATGCCCCATTCCAACAAGTCGGTATGGATATCCTAGGCCAATTTCCGACATCGACTGCATGCATGGAGTTGATAGTCGCAGCCACGGACTATCTCCCTCGTTATGCTGAGACTAACCCGCTGTACAGTGCAACAGCTTTTGCAGTTGCCAAGTTCTTCATCAACAACATAGTCCTCTGAGATGGTGCAACCAGCGTCGTAATTATAAATCGTGGAACAGCTTTTACTGCAGACCTAATGAAATGTCTGATGCGAATGACCCATACAGACCAGAGAAGAACTATGGCATACCACCCTCAAACAAATGGCCTAACAGAGCGCCTGAAAAAAACTCTTGACTGGTATGCTTTCAATGTATGTCGATGTCGAACATAAACTGTGGGATAAAATATTGCTCTCCATCACGTTCACATATAATACAGCCGTTCAAGAAACAATGCGAGTGACACCATTTGAACTTGTATTTGGCCGAACAGTCACCCCTCCACTGGATGCCACGTTACCACTGAATGGTGAAAGCAGCAATCCACTCGACCTAGGCAACTTCTTGCAAAGAGCCGAGGAAGCGCGACAGATGACGAGGTACAGAATACGCCGCAAACAGCGTATCGACTCCTACCGGTACAATCAGCGTCGTACCAAAGCGAATTATAAACCGGTGACAAAGTATGAATATGGACCCTAGTGCGTCACTGTGGACTTTCTGAAAAACTTCTTAGCCGATACTTCCGGCCTTACAAAATACTCCATCGTGCAAGCGATGTAACTTACCAAGTCAGATTCCCTATAAACGGAAGCTCAAAACGCCACAGCCCTACAGAGGTTGTACATGTAGTCTGGATGAAGCCTTACTATAAAATATCCACATAAAAGCAGTGACGCCAACCACAAATCTATTCATTGCCTGACGATGTGTATGAGGAGGGGGATTATGCCGCGACATCTTCCTTGCATTCAAACAACGCGCCCATCACCGCGCGCACAGGGACATACATGCTCGCCGTGTAGTGTTGCGCAGAGACAACAATGATGGCGCGAGCACCTATCTGGACCCAGCTGATGTGCACCACGCACTCTGGACTTCTCTTGTTTTGAAGAAGAAGAAAAAGGCAGACATCTTTGCTGTTCGGGTGTCACGTTCTACGACCATGGCCCCTATATGTTGTGGGTACAGGTTCGCCCTTTAATAAATACATTTAATACACCCCCGAGTCCTTCAACATCGTTACAATATATATATATATATATATATATATATATATATATATATATATATATATATATATATATATATATATTGACGCAGTACAAAGCGAACAAAGCGCAGGTAAGCCTTGAGACAGCAAAAGCAGCGTGTAGAAAACAGATTGAAGATGGAGCTCGGAGGCGAGGAAGAAGAAGTAGCCAGGGGCACTCTCTGCATTTTTTTATTTTCCTGTTCTGTCAACAATAAACCAAAGACGTATCGGTTCTGCGGTCTCTCTGGTCCTTCTGAAACATGGTGCTGTGACCAGGAAGATCTGAAGACAGACGCACAGACTTCAACCCCATTCGCAACAACGGGTCGAAGAACGAAGCAGCGGCGTCTGGCTCAAGGACGAACCGTCGGGAGAAGGACCACGACCGACGACTGTTGGCGACGCGCATAAACAGGCAAGAGTTCTTTCAACACGTTTTAAGCATGAATAAAGAGGTCCTATCGAAGAAGCGGAAGACGCTTCGAGCAAATGTGACGACGCTTACGAGTGAAATCGATAAGAAGATAGAAGAAGACGCCGATCGAGCGCAACTTATGACGCTTCTGAACCAGATGAAGAGCGTGTCACAGACGTTAAGACAAGTTAACGAACAGATTGAACCGTTCATTGAAGAAGACGACGCGGAGGCGGAATTTGAAAGAATTTTGCATTATGAGAGGAAGATCGTCGCTGCAACGACAAAAATAGAGGAGCAATTACTCGAGTTAGTTAGAACAAGCGACGCAACTTACTACGAGAATAGTCACAGAACAGGCGAGCTTAAGTGCAAGGTACTAACCAAATATCGAAGACGCAAGAGCTTGTTAAGTTGCCACACCTTGAAATGATCAAGTTTGATGGAAAAAAACAGCATGGCCAAGGTTTTGGCATCAGTTCGAGACATTGGTGCATAACAGAGCAAACATGCCGAAGAATAAAAAAATTAATTACCTCCTGGCGTCTCTGAGCGGGGAAGCTGCGTCCCTCATAGAAGGTTTCCAGTTTTTTGATCAGAATTACGAGCATGCAGTCGCTCTTTTGAAAGAAACCTTCGGACGAGAAGATAATTTAAGAGAAATCTACATATAAGAGCTTACAAATTTGGAAGCAGTGAAGAGTCCTAAAGATGTAGATTGGTTGAAGAAACTCTTACAAAAGTTGCAAGTGAACACACGAGCACTGCAGTCGTTAGGAGTGGAAATGGATAGTTATGCCACAGTGATAGCTCCTGTTGTAAAATCTGCGCTACCGGTGGATATGAGGATTGAGATGAAGATGAAGGAGTTAAAGAAAGGTGACATCAGACCAGCAACTACGGAATCGGACTCAGCGTCAAGAGACAGCACGAGCAGTTTGAAAGAAATTATGGAATTTTTAAACATATATACGCAGCAGAGAAGAAACTCGAGATGAAAAATACGACGTTACCCAGTCACCGCACAGTATGAGGAGGACTAGAACATCTGCGCTTTAAAGCACATCGATGAAAAAATGCATCTTCTCTGCGATGACTGGACACTACACGGAAGATTCCAGAAGAAGCATTAGTATGCAACAGAAGAAAGAGGCCTTGCAACAGGAACGAAGGTGCTTCAGATGCACCAGAACTCACCACACGGCGAATATATGCCGTGCTAACGTACGCTTCAAAACATGCAAGAGAACGCACGCGACATCCATCTGTCGACCACGTACGCCTGCAGGAAAGTCAGCACAGCAGCAAAGCGGTAATGATGTTGAGCAAGTGCGTAAAAGCGCGCAACCTGACCGGTTAGACACCAGCAAGTCCTGCAACATGCGTGCACAGCAGTCTGATGAACAGAAGTGCATACTACTGCAGATAGCCTTTTCGTGGATGGAGGGAGAAGACAGCGGGTGCTACGCACGGATTCTGCTGCACAAAGGGTATCAGAGAACATTCATCCTCAAAAGTTTGTCAAGAAAACTAGCGTGCAAGGTAAAAAGATCCGAAAAAATTACTGTAGGATCATTTGGAGGAGGAGAGATGGAACTAGACATGAAAGTCGTCTAGGTCAGCGTGAGGAAGGATCCCATCTCGGAGCCAGTCACAATTGAAGCACTGGATATAGAAGTTATATCCTGTGACGCGCTACCGTCGCCACCGTTGACAATACACGAAAGAGCAAGATCGATGGGAATGTGTTTGGCTGATGACAACGAGAAGACGGACAAAGAAAGAAAAAAATATGGAACCTTCTCTATTAATTGGAGCAGATTATTACTGAACCGTAGTCACTGGTCGCATTCTCGAGATCCATCCAAAAGTAATGGCAATAGAAACAATATTATGATGGACGGTCCAAGATCCTGTAGTACTTCATTATGCGCCTATGAAATCATCGACGTTTATGGTACTCAAGGTCAGTGCCAAGTCAGACACGACTGTGGACAAACTGCAGCTATTCTGGGACTTGGAAAACATGGGCATCAAGGAGGAACCAGCAACAAAGATGTGCGATGAATATGTGCTAGAGTACATCCGACAAACAATGGAGTTAAAGGCAGGAAGATACCAAGTACGGCTACCATGGAAGAAAAACGTGACATTGGACGACAACAACACCATTGCAGAGAAGAGGCTTATCCAGGTGACCAACAGTGAATTATGGTGGAAAGGCCCCACGTGGATCAAGAATGAAAAACAAAGGCCTGATTATGACATCACGCAAAAGTCGAACAGTGATGACAACAAAGATGAAGAAAAGACAGTGGCATGCTTAACTACCACCACGAGTGAAGAAAAGATAATTGATGTGAGCAGATTTGGATCATACAAGAAAGCGTTACGAGTTACCGCGTGGGTGATGCGTTATATAGGAAACCGACGAAAAGAAAGGAAAACAGGTTCGCTGACAGGAGAAGAGTTGAACAATGCAGAGTTTGTGCTGATAAACCAGGAGCAGAAAATGCTACAAATTGCAGTGACACGAATATATGACAACATGAATCTGTACGACACGAACATCTTCGAAGATGATCAAGGTGTCCTAAGAGTAGAAGGGAGGCATCAATGGAGTGATTTGAGCTTTGATGAGAAGCATCCTATTATTTTACCACGAGAAAGTCACTTTTCAGAGCTCCTAGTTCTGAACGCGCATCAAGTAACAATGCACGGTGACATTGCGGACAATTGACACATCTAAGAACGAAGTTTTTGATTCTGCGTGCCCGACAGATGGTGAAATATGTGATAAAGAAATGCATCACATGTAGGAGATTCAATTCTAGACCAATGTCACAAGAAAATCCACCACTACCAGCTGACAGGATAACACAGACGAGGCCATTCGACACAGTTAGTATAGACTTTGTTGAAGCGCTAAAAAGGCGAAAAAGTTACAAAGTTTTACATTGTGATATTTACGTGTGCAGTAACAAGAGCCATACAACTGGAGTTGGTAAAGAGGATGTCATCAGAAGCGTTTATACAAGCATTCCAAAGATTTCTAGCTAGAAGAGGACTGTGTACAACTATTTACAATGATAATGCAAGAGAATTCAAGAAATCTGAGAAAGAGATGAACAAGATGATAAAGATGGAAGATGAAAGGGTCCAACAGTATACCAGTAACCTGAAAATAAAATGGAAGTGTATTGTTGAGTTAGCTCCATGGTGGGGAGGATTTTATGAAAGACTGATCAGAAGCTTTAAGACATCCGTGACCAAAACTATAGGTGCTCGATTTTTAGATGAAGAAGAACTACGGACTGTGGTTGTTGAAGCAGAAGGAGTACTTAACAACCGGCCTCTCACTTATGGGTATGACGATACGAACGAGCCACAACCCATCACACCGGCGGACGTTAGAGGAGGCAGGCAAGCAATGAACAAGCAGGAAGAAAACACTCAGAGAATACAGTTTGCTGAATTACTGGAGTGCAAGAAAACGGGCAATGATAACATGGTGGACCAGATGGAAAAAAGAGTACCTGAGGGAGCTTATGTGTGCCAGAAGAAAAACAGAGCGTCACACAAATGTACAAGAAAGAGATGTACTTCTGCTTGGAGAAGCGCGAAAAAGAACTCAGTGGAAACTCTCCAAGGTCGAAAAGATTTTCCCAGGCAAGGATGGACTAGTGAGAACATGCTTGCTTCGTACACCTGAAGGAAAATTAGTCAAGAGGCCGATTCAACTGTTGTATTCGCTCGAAGGTTGCTTCGGTTGAATCTGGCCGGCGGGAAGTTGTAGAAAACAGATTGAAGATGGTGCTCGGAGGCGAGAAAGAAGTAGCCAGGGGCACGCTCTGCTATTTTTTAATTTTCCTGTTCTGTCAACAATAAACCGAAGACGTATCGGTTCTGCGGTTTCTCTGGTCCTTCTCAAACACAGCGTGTTCTCAACTGCTGAGTCGCGAGATTGTCGTCTTCGTTATCGAGTCGAGCCAGAGGCCCACTACCTGATGTCCTCTAGATTCCCCCATCATCGTTTTCGTCCACATGTAGACACGGGTCATTTGCTTCCCTCTCAAAGAGCATCGACCCGATGCGAAGTCAATAATGCAGTTTTTTTAAAGAAATGTCTCACGCAATCACTCGCTGACGTAAGGCTTCATGCACACTACGTCAAAGAGTTCAGGGTGGTGCTGGTGACGCTTGGTACTACACGAACTGTCAGAAACCACTTCGTAAGTGACATCACTCAGTTGTCGCAGCACTCGGCATGGCCCAAAGTATTTTGTTAAGAGCTTTTCGGAAAGTCCTCCTTTCCATACGGGTGTCCAAACCCATACTTTGTCGCCAGTTTGATAGACGACTGTTCTGCGGTGAGAATTGTAGCAGCCTGCAGCGTACTCCTGCTGCTGGCGGATCCGTAAACGTGCAAGGTACCTTCTTCCGCGCGTTCCGTAAACATGTTGGCGTCTGAGTCGATGTCGTCACCTTCGTGCGGTAGCATCGCATCTAACATAGGTCGTACTTCTCGTCCATGAACAAGGCTGAACGGGGTCGTGCGGGTCGTTTCTTGCTTGGCCGTGTTGTACGCAAACGTTATGTATGGCACGATTTCATGCCATCGTTTGTGTTCAACGTCTACGTACATCGAAAGCATGCCTTCAATGGTTTTGTTTCGACGATCTGTCAGCCCGTTCGTTCGTGGGTGGTAGGCGGTGGTCTTACAATGCGTTGTTTCATTCAGCATCAGGACGTGATCCAAAAGAGCTGCCGTAAATGCGGTTTCTCTCTCTGCGATCACGACGGTTGGTGCAGCATGCCTCAGTACAATATTCTCGATAAAAATTCTTGCCACCTCCGCTGCTGTACCTCTCTGGATAGCCTTTGTCTCGGCATAACACGTCAGATAATCCGTCGCGACGATAACCCAGTGGTTCCCTGCAGTAGAAGTAGGTAGTGGGTCCAAAATGTCCATGCCAATCTGGTATAATGGAGCTGTTGGGACCTGCACGGGTTGCAGGAGGCCAGCTGGTTTAGTCGGTGGTGACTTGCGTCGCCGGCAGTCGAGACAGGTTCGAGCGTGGTGCTTCATGGCTGTGGTTATACTTGGACAGTAATATCTTTGCTGTTCTCTGGCCACGTTCTCGTGTAACGCAAATGGTCAGGGTTCACCTCGTTGTGGCATGCTTTGAGTACTTCGGTACGAAGGGCTGCTGGGTGTACGAGCAGATAGGCGGATCCCGTCGACAAAAACTTTCTTTTGTAGAGTACTTTGTCTCGTAAACAAAACAATGACCACACTCTTGCCAAAACTCTTGGCGCCTTCTGAGATAGACAGGCAGACAAAGAACTTTATTGAGACAAAGAACTTTATTGTTCTGAGATCTGCCATCCAATGGTTAATTAAGCCAAGCAACACAGCGTCGTCACGTTGTTGCTGCGAAATGGCGGTCGTGTTGAGGACACCGAGAAATGCGTTTTCTCCTCCTCAGGTAGGGTCGCTGACTCAATGGGTGAGCGGGACAGACAGTCAGCGGCCATATGTCCCTTGCCTGACTTATGTACGACTACCAAATTGAGTTCTTGCAGCCTGAGACTCCCACGCTCTTATCGCCCGGTAAGGTCTTTAAGACTTGTTAACCAACACAGTGAGTGGTGGTCGCTATTTACTTTCAAGGGGCAGCCATATAAATACGGGCGAAATTTTGTAACCACCCATACCACGGCAAGACATTCCATCGCAGTCATGGGGTAATTCGGCTCAGTGCGTGTTAACGTTCTGCTTGCGTAAGCGATTACCCTTTCTGTGCCCTCTAGCTGCTGCACAAGCAGAGCTCCCAGACTAACATCGCTAGCGTCTGTGTGAAACATCGTCGGGGCTTCTTCGTCGAAGTGGGGAAGCACCAGGGGCGTTTTAAGACGTTGGCGCAGGTCATTAAAGGCAGCCTCCTGTTCTTCGTTCCACTTAAAGGCAACGTCGTCTCTTGTGAGACGAGTTAGTAGTGACGCGATGCGGGCAAAGTCTGCGATAAACCGGCGATAATAGGCACAATGGCCCAGGAAGCGTCTGACAGCCTTCTTATTGGAGGGTACTGGGAAGTGTGCGACGGCGGCAATTTTTCCAGGATCGGGCCCGATGCCTGCGTTGCTGACAACGTGATCAAGAAACTGAAGTTCGTGAAAACAAAATTGCCACTTTTCCGGATTCAATGTTTGGCCCGCGGACTGTATGGCACGTAAAAGACCTTCCAGCCTTTTGAGATGTTTGTCAAAAGTGGTCTAAAACACTATAACGTCATCTAGATAGACTAGGCACGTGTTCCACATCAAGCCCAAAAGTACCGTGTCCATAAGTTTATGAAAAGTCGTGGGCGCGGAGCACAAACCGAAAGGCCAGACTTTAAATTCGTATAAACCATCTGGCGTCACAAAAACAGTTTTTTTCTTGGTCTCTTGGGTCTACCCCGATCTGCCAGTATCCGCTCCTCAAGTCCATGGAAGAAAAGTAGCGAGCGTGCTGAAATTTGTCAAGGGAGTCATCAATACGTGGGAGTGGGTACACATATTTCTTGGTCACCTAATCCAGCTTCCTGTTGTCCACGCAAAAATGCAGGGCGCCGTCCTTTTTTTTACTAGCACTACAGGCGATGTCCAGGGGCTCTGTGACGGCTGAATGGAATCATCTTCAAGTATTTTCGCGACTTGTTGTATGGCTTCGCGTTCCTTTAAAGCTAGACGATAAGGGTTCTGGTGAATAGGTCTCGCCGTGTCTTCGGTGATTATTCGATGCTTTATCAAAAGTGTTCGACCAACTCGTGATGTCGTTGAAAAGCAGTTGTGGAATTCGGCTAGCAGCTGAAGAAGTCTCTGTCGGTCTTTCTTTGACAGAGTGGTGCCAACGTCGAGAACGGGTTCTGGTTTTTAATTAGACGCTTCGTCTAATACCAACAAATATAAACTGCTTCACATTTCTACGATACTGTTGCACGAAGCGATAGGTGTGCCCTTCGGAAGGTGCCGGCGTTCAGCACTAAAGTTGGTCAGAAGTAAATTCGTGCGTCCCCCAGTGAGACGGACGGTACTTTGAGCGAACGAAATGCCATGGCTGAACAGCAGTGAGCCGATTTCATCGGCAATGCCTTTGCCATCAAACGCTTCGTGCCCTTCCACCGAAACAAAAGTGCGTGACCGTGGCGGAACAACCACATCATCATCAATTATAGGTAAAGTGTTACGTATTGTGCCTGAACACTCAACTAAACCAGGGCTGTTGCGGAACGTAATGGAACGGTCCGGGATGTTGATGACGGCACCATATTCTCTTAAGAAGTCCATCCCTATGATCAGGTCCTTGCAACATGAGGTGAGGTTGACGAACGTTGCCACGAAAAAAGAGCCACCGATGTCGAGTCTTGCTGTACACCTTCCGACAGGCATAAACAGTTGGCCGTCTGCTGTCTTCAGCTGAGGTCCCGTCCACGTCGTCCACTTTTTGAAGCGCACGGCAAGCTTTTCACATATGATAAAAAAGTCCGTGCTGGTGTCAACTAAAGCTGTTACTTGCTGTCCATCTACAAAAACAATACGATCTGTGGTCACAGTTTTGTCGGTGTTACAACTAGTTGGCTTTACGGTGTCCTGTGGTAAGAGTAACGGGGACCTTTTTTGGTCGTCTTGACGGCCTGAAACCTCACCTCCGGAAGTCGCCGCCTTCAGTTTCCCCCACGTGGACTTGTAGACTTCCTTCCGCTGACGTCGGCTGTAGTGCGGTGGCGCGACGAAGGCGAATATGCCGGAGACGGCAAGCGTGGTCGACGCCCCAGACCTGGCTGGTAATAAGGCACACTGTCGTCATTGTTGTGAATTGGGACCGAGACAAGGAAGGACCTTGAAAATCAGCGTCCTGGCGTGGTGTGTAGTCGTCGTTGACGCGTCGATCATCAGACCATTGCTGAAGAGGTCGAAACGTATCAACGCGGTGCCAGCAATAGCGGAAAATGCGGCAATTACCTCTGCAGGTAAAACAAAGCGGACGCCTATCTACAGTGCGCCAGGCGTCTCTTTTACGAAGCTGTCGACGCCACAACGGCTCGTAGTGTGGCAAATGCAGTGTCTCGTTGGGAGATGGCTCTTCGTACGGCGACATTTCGTACGGCGGCACGATGGCAGGGCGCCACGGTGTCTGTTTTTGCGGTGGCGACCAAGGAATCCCTGCCGATGGCTGGCAGTACGACGGCGCAACGGGCGGCGGGCAGCGAAGCGCGGCTGCGTAGCTCATAGATCACTGATCGAGAGTAGGATCAGCTGTTTAAAATGCTTGGCGTATTTCTTCGCGGACAACTTCAGCGAGAGACACCGTGGGTGTTTCCGTGACCACAGTCCGCCGCTTCACCAGCTCTACGCGAACAATATCTCGTAATAAATCGCGCAACGAGCTTTGATTGTCAGATGTCGTAGCTGCGACTTGAATGTGGGTGCTGCTGGACAAGCGATTGTATGGTCGGCATCGTAGGTGAAGCGCCCGCTCGATAGCCATAGCTTCGTTGATGAAGTCTGTCACGGTGCTTGGCGTGTTCCGCCAAATACCGGGAAATAATTGCTCTTTAACACCACGCATGAGGTAGCGTAACTTTTTGTAGTCGGTCATGTGCGGGTCAGCTTTACGGAAGAGACGGGCCATGTCCTCAGCGAATATTGCGACAGTTTCATTAGGTTTCTGACCCCGTAGTTCGAGTAAATGCTGGGCACAATCACGCTAGTCGACATTGGTAAACGGGTCAATCATCCCTCTTTTAAAGTCACTCCGTGTTAACAAACGGTCTTCTCTCTTCTCGTACCAAGTACGAGCACTGTCGTCAAGATAGAAATAGGCGCGGGAAAGCCTTTGTTCAAGAGACCACTGGTTCGTGTTGGCAACACGTTCCTAGTGATGAAGCCAGTTTTCGACGTCTTCATGGGCTGCACCACCAAAGCGATCAGGCACCAGCGGTGTAAAAAGGATTACCTCAGATGGCGTTGGCAGAATATTGTCTCGTAGTAACTGTCGTGGACTGGCGGTGGATATTGGTAGATGTGAG
Organism: Rhipicephalus microplus; assembly: GCF_043290135.1. Taxonomy (NCBI): domain Eukaryota; kingdom Metazoa; phylum Arthropoda; class Arachnida; order Ixodida; family Ixodidae; genus Rhipicephalus; species Rhipicephalus microplus. The sequence goes on from NC_134710.1 coordinate 481,792,391, forward strand.
TGGTGCCTTGTAGAGTGTTCGTGCGAGGGGGTGAACTCTGAATGGAGGCCTCGCAAGCGACGACTGAAGCGATGCACGGGAGTGGCGAGAAGTGCGTCCGCGCTGCATGAACGACTCCCCGTGGGAGTGTGGAGCACCAGGTGGCGTCGCGGGCCAGCACTTCCACTATTGTCGCAGTACAACACGAACAAAGCACAGGTATGCCTTGAGACAGCGAAAGCAGCGTTTTCTCAACAGCTGAGCCGCAAGATTGTCTTCTGTGTTATCGAGTCAAGCCAGCGGCCCACTACCTGGTATCTGCCAAATCCCCGCATCGCCGTATTCGTCCACTTGTAGACACGGGTCAGTATATTTATATATATATATATATATATATATATATATATATACTGACCCGTGACCAGTATATATATATACATATATATACTGAAATGACCTCACATTTTACAGACATTTCAGCTACGACCCAACCGAGGAATTCAAGATCAAAGTAAAAGAAACTTTAAAAGATCTTGTAAGAAAAAATAAAATTCCAGAAACTTTGCTTAAATCCTTAGTCCTCCTGAGTCTGGTAGCTGGTAGATTTTATCTGCTTCCTAAGATTCATAAACAAAATAATCCAGGCCGGACAATAATTTCAGGAATAGGAACCATTACGGAAAGCCTGTCTCGATATGCAGACAGCTTAATTAGTTCAATTCCTCCTAACTTTTCTTCGTATGTCAAGGACACTAATCACTTTCTGCGTGACATTGTAAATATGCGTGTTCCGAGTGAGGCTCTTCTAGTCACACTAGATGTAGTGTCACTGTGCACAAATATACCCCATGCGGACGGGATTCGTTCTGTACTCCCAGCATACAATGACTCGGTAAATGACAAACCCATACACGGTTCCACCTTGGGCACTATTTTATCACTGATACTCGAGCTTAACAACTTTGAATTTAACGGTTAACATTATGTTCAAACCAGCGGCACCTCGATGGGCACAAAAATAGGTCCCAATTATGCAAACATCTTCATGGGCATTCTAGAAAATAACTTTCTCGCCACTCGAGACCTTAAACCACTTTATTACAAACGCTTCATTGACGACATTTTCTTAATTTGGCACCATGGTGAAGCGGCATTACATTCTTTCATTGCAGACTTCAACAAAGTAAAACCATCCATCTCCTTTTCTCACTGTTATTCACCAGTCACCATAAACTTCCTTGACGTCAATGTAGCTTTAAGCAATGGTAAACTAACGACAAACCTATAAAGGAAGCCCACTGACCGACAAAGATATCTTAATTTTAAAAGTAGCCTCGCCAAACACTGCAAAACAAGTATCCCCTATAGCCAAGCTATCCGTTTTAAAAAAATTTGTTCTGACAACAGGGATTTCACTCGTAACTGTGACCAGCTCCGTAAAGCATTACCCGAACAACAATATCCTTCACAAATAAATGACGACGCTCACCAACGGGCCAAATGTCTCGATGGGAAAGACCTCATCAGTAAGGACAAGCGATTAGCGCCACCTTCCCAAACCAACCTTGTTCTAACTCATTCTGCATATATTCCTAACGTGTCCCATATACTCAGAAAGCATTACAACTTACTGACACAGAGCGATCAGCTTAAGGACATCTTCACTGAATCACCGCGGGTTGTATATCGGAGATCAAGGAACTTGCGCGACATGGTAATTTCTTCCAAGACTAGATTTATTGCTCCCGTTTGTTGTCACCCCTGTAAATAAACGCGATATAAAGTTGGTGCGCACATGACCACTGCGACTCTGGCTAAAAGCACGGCATCTAACTTTTCACTTAGGATTAAAGGGGACTTAAACTGCGATAGCAGCAACATCATTTACTTACTTGAATGCTCAATCTGCCACATGCAATACATCGGTCAATTGATTGATTGATATGTGGGGTTTAACGTCCCAAAACCACTATATGATTATGAGAGACGCCGTAGTGGAGGGCTCCGGAAATTTAGACCACCTGGGGTTCTTTAACGTGCACCCAAATCTGAGCACACGGGCCTACAACATTTCCGCCTCCATCGGAAATGCAGCCGCCGCAGCCGGGATTCGAACCCGCGCCCTGCGGGTCAGCAGCCGAGTACCTTAGCCACTAGACCACCGCGGCGGGGCAATACATCGGTCAAACCGAGACATCTTTTCGCATCAGTTTTAACAACCACAAATCACAACTAAACAGTTTGCTACACCTTCCATTGTCCAAGCATTTTCATCTACCAGGTCATTCGTTTGACAAATTATGGTGACACTCTTACAATTGGGCTTTAAATCGCACCATGATCGCGAAATTCGAGAATCGTTCTTGATTCACAAGTTCAACAGTCTGTTCTCCGGCATTAAGGAATGGGTAGGTAAAGTGTCATGCCTTTCTACGATGCCCTGACGTCCGAAATTTTGAGAAATATTTAAAGAGGCATTCCTGACAATCATATAATTCCTAAAGGTTATCACATATTTATTTATATATCTTCGTGCGTGATCCTCGTCATCAATGGTGAATGTTACAAATGCCTTTTACATGTCCACAATCTTGTCTATTAGATTACATTTTTAATGTTTTTTTGTGTAGTCACGGCTGTTTCAAAGAACTTTTGTGACACTCACATGCTGATCGCACGTGTTTTGTACTGACGTGTTCATGCTTGCCCATAAAAGCGGCCACATACTCGTATTTCTGTTAATCCTGACAAAAGCCGTGCCACGGCCGAAACGTAGAGTAAACAATTATCAAATTTTCGTAAGTGTGCTTTTTTATTCCTAATTATACTTGCACCGGACCCACAGAATTTATTTTTTTGAATCATTTTACTACTATGGGTCCGGGAAAAGCCACTACGAAAATTGTTGACTGCAAATACCCTAAGAGTGCCACATCGACAGCCATTTTGGGTGACTCGCAGACAAAATCCTTATACCAGCATTTTGATCCGCTTCATGCGGGTACGCCAGCCTTCATCTCTTAGAGTGGTGCTACCATCAGTGATGTAGGTTCACTATTGGACTTCGTGCCTCCGTTAACGGAAACGCTCATCCTTCACGTTGGCAGCATTGACATCCAAAGTGTTCCGGCAACGTGGCGTTTGCCAGGGACCGCGAAATGCTGGATATCGTAACGAAACGGCGCCCCGCTATACGTCGATTATACGCAAGCCTCGTCCTGCCACGATCCTGCAACCGCCGTCAAAGTAGCAGAAACGAAGCCTTTGTGCAACGTTGCAACAAGTCTGCAAGATTTTTCAACCAGCTCCTTCGGAACTTTGGCCAACGTTCAAAGCTGGTATTTCACGTCGATCATGGATTTGAATGGCTCCCGCCATCAAATCCATGATCGACGTGCTCGCAAGTGACGGTCTCCACCCAAGTTTCGAGGGCTTTGCGCTACTTGCCTGTCACTTTCGACAGTTGTGCTTGAAAAATCCACATGATGCGTCATCGGCTGCTTGGGAAGACTACACAAGCAGCGGAACTATTTGTAATGTGCCTCGTGCCACGAAAGCTCGTTTTCACGACAATCTTCCGTCATCTGAGAAAGTGGCGGCACGCTCTGCGAGAATGCCACCAAGTGGTATCGAAGCAATAAAAATTCGCACAGCGACAGGGCGAACAAGTGCGACAACAACAAACAACACACATGGAAGCAGGGCAGCGACAAGCAAGCCAACGACAAGGCGGCCATCGACAAGCAGGGCTTCTGAGAACAAGACCACGGCGAGAGATGCAGTGAATAAGTTGACACTAACAAAAAAGACATCGCCAAGCTGTGTACCTTCAAACAAACCAACGACCAGTCTGACAACGAGAAACAAGACACCAGCACGGACAATTACCATGACGATGACAGACAAAGCAGTGTCTTTTTACAGGGTTACGAACAATCCAGTGGGCAGCAAGGCAACACCGGCCACTTCTCCGCCTCCCAGCGGTGCCACGTTGTCCCAGTCAAGGTACCAATTCAGAAGCAAGCAGCCTGATCCTACCCAAGCAACCGAATGACTACCACCTAGCCGGGGTAAGATTCCCTTTGGGGATGCCTCAGTGCATTTTTTGAAGCTTAGAAAAGTAATCAAAAAGCGTATGGGCTGCGACCTGCATGCTTCCACCTTAAAAATGTACATTGCTACATCAACAGTACCTAAACGTTTAAGCCTTTACTTAAGCCCTGCTACGTCTGAAATGACTAGCAATAATCTCTCCAGGTGGAACAACACACTCAAACAAGCGTCTAAGGAACTCACGCACATTGTGAATAACCACTATGAGTCATCCGGAAAACAGCTAGGGAACAAAGAGAACCAACTCTTTGCTACGCGGAATTTCACTGCCGATGAAAGAGCGTCGCTTGATAACTACAGGCAAGAAAAGATTCGCGAGCTCAGCGACAAAAAATGTAAAAAGTTGATGCGCGATAACATTTGCACAAGCGTCGGCACTCTTGATGACGCAACGTCTTTAGTGCATTCGTCCTCCGCAGAAGCTGAAAATGTAGTAAATATTTGTAGTGCTACGTTATCGGCTGAAGAATTGAGTGTTCTTTTCCGTGGTTTGAACTTTTGTCCTGCCACTGGATGATACAATGAATTCCAACTAATCAGTGACACACACAATTTTGAAAGAAGCATGCGCTTACGTGAATACTTTCATAATCAGCCTTCATCTATCAAAACAGCATTTTTTTCCACTAAGCATTGGACTCCACTTTCCCAAATGGATAAATGTCTGGATATTTACATCCGAGCAGTGCAGCGAGATGTACTCGAAGCATACAAAAAGCAATCGCCGTTTCACCGCAACCTAAGCGACAAAGAAAAACAAGCGATCCAGACCCTGGCTTCCCGAGACGACATCGTCATCAAACCGGCCGATAAAGGAGGAGCAATCGTAATAATGAATAAGGCTGATTACCTTCGTGAGGCTCAAAGGCAATTAAACGACCGCACATTTTACAGACATTTGAGCTACGACCCAACCAGGAATTCAAGACCAAAGTAAAAGAATCTTTAAAAGAGCTTGTAAAAAAAAATATAATTCCAGAAACTGTGCTTAAATCCTTAGTCCCCCTGAGTCCGGTAGCTGGTAGATTTTATCTGCTTCCTAAGATTCATAAACAAAATAATCCAGGCCGGCCAATAATTTCAGGAATAGGAACCATTACGGAAAGCCTGTCTCAATATGCAGACAACCTAAATAGTTCAATTCCTCCTAACTTTTCTTCGTATGTCAAGCACACTAATCAGTTTCTGCGTGACATTGTAAATATGCGTGTTCCGAGTGAGGCTCTTCTGGTGACACTAGATGTAGTGTCACTGTACAGAAATATACCCCATGAGGACGGGATTCGTTCTGTACTCCAAGCATACAATGACTCGATAAATCACAAACTCATCGACGCTTCCACCTTGGGCACCATTTTATCACTGATACTCGAGCTTAACAACTTTGAATTTAACGGTGAACATTATGTTCAAACCAGCGGCACCTCGATGGGCACAAAAATAGGTCCCAATTATGCAAACATCTTCATTGGCATTCTAGAAAATAACTTTCTCGCCACTCGTGACCTTAAACCACTTTATTACAAACGCTTCATTGACGATATTTTTTTAATATGGCACCATGTTGAAGCGGCATTACATTCTTTCATTGCAGACTTCAACAAAGTAGAACCATCCATCTCCTTTTCTCACTGTTATTCACCAGTCACCATAAACTTCCTTGACGTCAATGTAGCTTTAAGCAATGGTAAATTAACGACAAACCTATAAAGGAAGCCAACTGACCGACAAAGATATCTTCATTTTAAAAGTAGCCTCGTCAAACACTGCAAAACAAGTATCCCCTATAGCCAAGCTATCCGTTTTAAAAGAATTTATTCTGACAACAGGGATTTCACTCGTAACTATGACCAGCTCCGTAAAGCATTACCCGAACAACAATATCCTTCACAAATAAATGACAACGCTCTCCAACGGGCCAAATGTCTCGATCGGAAAGAGCTCATCAGTAAGGACAAGCGATTAGCGCCACCTTCCCGAACCAACCTCGTTCTAACTCATTCTGCATATATTCCTAACGTGTCTCATATACTCAGAAAGCATTAACCCTTACTGACACAGAGCGATCGGCTTAAGGACATCTTCACTGAATCACCGTGGGTTGTATATCGGAGATCAAGGAACTTGCACGACATGGTAACTTCTTTCAAGGCTAGATTCATTGCTCCCGTTGGTTGTCACCCCTGTAAAAAAACGCAATGTAAAGTTTGTGCGCACATGACCACTGCGACTGTTGCTAAAAGCACGGCATCTAACTTTTCACTTAGGATTAAAGGGAACTTAAACTGCGATAGCAGCAACATCATATACTTACTTGAATGCTCAATCTGCCACATGCAATACATCGGTCAAACCGAGACATCTTTCCGCATCCGTTTCAACAACCACAAATCACACGTAAACAGTTTGCAACGTCTTCCATTGTCCAAGCCTTTTCATCTACCAGGTCATTCATTTGACAAGATTATGGTGAAACTATTAGAATCGGGCTTGAAATCGCACTATGATCGCGAAATTCGAGAATCGTTCTTGATTCACAAGTTCAACAGTCTGTTATGCGGCATTAACAAATGCGTAGCCAAAGTGTCATGCCTTTCTACAATGCCCTGACGTCCAAAATTTTGAGAAATATTTAAAGAAGCATCCTTGACGTATTATATACTTCCTAAAGGTTATCACATATTTATTTATATATCGTCATGCGTGATCCTCGTCGTGAATGGTGAATGTTACCAATGCCTTTTACATACCCACAATCCAGTCTATTGTATTACATTTTTAATGGTTTTTAGTGTAGTCACGGCTGTATCAAAGAATTTTTGTGACGCTCACATGCTGATCGCACGTGTGTTGTACTGACGTGTTCATGCCTGCCCATAAAAGCGGCCACATACTCGTATTTCTGTTTATCCTGACGAAGGCCGTGCCACGGCCGAAACGTAGAGTAAACAATTATCAAATTTTCGCAAGTGTGCTCCTTTTTTCCTAATTATATTAGCACCGGACCCACAGAATTTATTTTTTGAATCATATATATATTTATATATATATATATATATATATGTGTGTGTGTGTGTGTGTGTGTGTGTGTGTGTGTGTGTACAGCATATATTTCCTCGGCCTTGTTTCTTCTGCTTGTGACAGAATCGCAATCGCGAAGGAACCATGATGAAGTCAAAGCAACCCACCAGAGAGACTAATGGCTCGCAGCCAAGGCCGACTGCTAGAATCAAAGTTGGCACTTCAGTGAGCCTAGACATGGCACGGCTGTGGCCAGCCTCCTCGAGGCAGTCAATGCCACCCTCCGAATACTATATCAGCAGCTGCGCGCACTCGCATTCGTGGCCGAGTGTAACGATGGAACGGATAGAAAAAGTGGAAACGGAGGTTTGGCTTTCGAGCTCCCCAAGCGTTAAGCAAAAGAAGAAGCAGAATAAGTCGGTGTACGAGTCTTATTTGTCCCCAAAAATATATATATATATATATATATATATATATATATATATATATATATATATTGAAAAGGGGTTTATTGGCGCGTGCTGCGACAGTGACCCTACGGTGAAAACTCGATCGGGACAGAGCAACGGTCAAGCAGATGCCGGCGACGATCAGCACAAGGCGAGCGAGAGAAGCCCAGGACCCAGTACCCAAGTGGTGGCGATGTTGCTTGCTAACGATGCGTTTTCTTCTTCACAAATTTTCCCCGCCGAAAAAAGAGCCATCCTGGCGACCTAAAAATCTTGAGGCAGAGGACTACGGTATGGCTTAAGGCGGGCGACGTGGACGATGTCACGTCCACGCCAGCGCATGTGGTAGGATGGTGAAAGTGGCTCAATGAGAAAATTCACCGGCGAGGTTTGCTCCAAAACGTGGTAAGGACCTTCATACTTCAGGTTGAGTTTTGAGGAAAGGCCGGGGGTTTGGTAAGGAACAGCCAGCCAAACAAGTGATCTCAGCTGTGGCTTTTTGAAGAGTCGGCGTTGTTTTCTTTGTGGCGCTGCTGTTCTTGTGACGTAGAGGTGCGTGCGAGTTCATGGCACTCCTCCGCTTTTTGGGCAGCTTCGGACACAGATGGGCATTCGTATGCGTCAGGGCGGTATGGAAGGAAAGTGTCAATGGTGTGGGATGGTTCAAGTCCATAAAGAAAAAAGAAAGGCGAAAATCCAGTGGTAGACTGTGCCGCGGTGATGTATGCGAACGTGATGAATGAAAGAGTGCGATCCCAGTTAGTATGATCAGATGTCACATTCATCGAGAGCATATCGTCGAGAGTACGGTTGAATCTCTCCGTGAGCCCTTTAGTCTGCGGATGGTATGCCAAGGTCTTGCGATGAACAACATGGCATTCAGAAAGCAGAGCCATGAAGACTTCTGATAGGAAGGCTCGACCTCGGTCACTTAGTAGTTCTCGAGGTTCACCATGTCGTAGTATTATTCGATGGAGGACGAAGGATGCTACGTCCCCCGCAGTGGCACTTGGAAAGGTGGCGGTCTCAGCGTAGTGTGTTAAATGGTCTACAGCGACTATGATCCACCGATTTTCTACTGATGTTGTCGGTAGAGGGCCATAGAGATCAATTACGATCTGATCGAAAGGTTTGGCAGGACGCGGAAGCAGTTGAAACGCACCGGACGAAAGGAAGGCAGTGATTTGCCGCGTTGACAGTCAGGGCAGCCCATAAAGAATTTTCGAACAAAATTACAAATTCCGCGCCAGTAGATGCGATAGCTAATGCGTTCGTAAGTTTTGAAAACCCCGGCATGGCCACATTGGGGATCGTCGTAAAAGGCGGCGTATATTTGTGATCGCAAGTGGCGGGGACAGCCAAGAGCCACTTACGACCTTCAGGGGAGTAGTTGCGTCGATGTATCAGCTGATCACAGATGGCGAAATGAGCTGCTTGACGTCGGAAAGATCGCGACACCGCAGTGGTTGACGATCCAGAGAGACAGTCAAAAAGGGAAGCGATCTACGGGTCCTTGTGTTGTTCACTGGCAAAAGAGTCGAGGTTGAGAGATGCTACGGAGTTGGTACCAGTGGTTCCGCATGCCGAGTCGGCAGGTAAAGGCGAATAGAACAGGGGTCGACGTCAGAGTGCTTGCGTCCACTGCGATAGATGACGCAAATGTCGTACTCCTGGATTTGCAGTGCCCACCGAGCTAGGCAGCCAGAAGCATCTTTCAATGTGGCGAGCCAACAAAGTGCATGGTCGTCCGTTACCAGGTAAAATGGGCGACCATACAAATAAGGATGGAACTTGCGTAGCGCCCACACTAGCGCTAAGCACTCCTTTTCAGTGTCGCTGTAATTGGCCTCAGCTTTAGTGAGCATGTGACTCGCATAAGTGACGATGTATTCGGAGTAGCCCGGTTTGCGTTGGGCGAGTACTGCGCCAAGACCAACCCCACTAGCGTCTGTATGAACTTTTTTGCAGCTGTTGGGTCGAAATGCCGAAGAATGGGAGGAGACGTTAGCAGACTACGGAGCGCGGCAACCGCGACGTTGCAGTCAGGAGACCAGGAAGAAAGGTCTGCGTCACCGCGTAAGAGGTTCGTCAGTGGTGACATGATCGACGCAAAATTTCGAACGAAGCGCTGGATGTACGAGCATAGTCCGACGAAACTGCGTAATTCTTTCAGTGTAGTAGGTTTCGAGAACTCGGTGACTGCTCGCAGTTTTGAAGGGTCGGGTAGAACACCATGCTTGGACACGATGTGCCCTAAGATGGACAGCTCTCGCGCAGCGAAGTGCCACTTTTTAAGGTTCAGTTGGAGCCGAGCGTTGGTTAAACACGTCAGATCTAGTTGGACGCGGTGCAGAAGTGTAGTAAAATTGCGAGAGAAAATGACAATGTCGTCCAGGTAGCATAGACACACAGACCACTTCAGTCCACGCAGCGTGATGACCATGAATCGTTGAAACGTGGCAGGAGCAATACAAAGACCAAAAGGCGTTACGTTAAATTCGTACAGGCCATCTGGTGTAATGAATGCAGTTTTCTGGCGATCAGTTTCTGCCATAGGAACCTGCCAGTATCCAGTTCGTAAGTCTAAGGAGGAGAAAAATTCGGCTGCTTGGAGGCTGTCAAGGGCGACGTCGATGCGCGGTAATAGATAGACATCTTTCCGCGTCACCTTGTTTAATCGCCAGTAGTCGACACAAAATCAAATAGATCCATTCTTCTTTCAAACTACAACGACACGAGATGCCCAAGGACTGTGCGAAGGTTGAATAACTCCACGGCGTAGCATCTCTCTGACCTGGTGGTTGATGACGTGATGTTCTGCAGCAGACACACGGTATGGTCTTTGACGCAATGGCTGGTGCGAACTGGTGTCATTGTAGTGGTGCACTGCGGAAGCACGGCCCAATCGCGGCTGAGAAACGTCGAATAAATTCGCGAAGTGCTGGAGGAAATTAAGAAGCTCGACGCGTTCTTGAGCACTTAAGTTGTCGGCAATGGAACTCGAGAAGGTGTCACTCGATGAGCATTCCAGTGGGAAAAAGGCATGAAGTTCGGTCGAGGCGCTACTGCACAATTCGTCTGGCATGTTAAGGAATGAAACTCCACTCCACCGAGATATTTGCCGGCAAGTAGCATAACTGATGCAGAAAGGGGGTTGTGGACGAAAATATTGCTTCGGCCAGCAGTAACGTCAACTGTAGCGAAAGGCGAAGAAACGGCTCTGCGGCTCATGAAAATGTCGGAAGGTGTAAACATTACCATAGCATCGTCACGGTCATCGCAACAAACAGGGACAACGGCAAGAGAGGCTGGCGGAATTTCAGTGTCCTCACGCACGACCAGTTTTGGCGACCGCTCTAGGGTTTCGTGCAAAGGTTCGTCACACAGGTGCGAAAATTGAACTTCACCGCGTGCGCAGTCGATGACAACATGATGATTTGATGGAGAGTCCCACCGGAGGATAACGTCACGCGAGCACACCGAAAGGACGTTCAACTCGACAGCGTACATAGAGCCTTGGGTGAATATGCAGGCCGTACAGGTGCCAAGAGGTCGAACTGGTTGTGGGCTAGCCGTACGAAGCGATAGTCAGAGAGCGGCGGGGTCCCTTTGCGTAGGAAGCCGTACAGCTGGGCGGCTATAACAGAAACGGCAGCACCTGTGTCGACGAGGGCAAAGGTAGAAACACCATCGACAGGTATAGCGACGACGTTAGCAGGTGAAGTGTGAGGATTTGAGCATTTCGACGACGGCGCAGTTCTTGCCTCTGGAACTGCGGCATTCAGTTTTCCCAGTTGGAGGAAGCGGCTCGGGAACGCATTGGGGACAGTGATCACCTGCGAGAAAATGGGGCGGGGAGAGTGAGTCTAAGATGGGGGCTGGGGTGACCGAGACTCGGGAAGGTTAGTGTATCCATACTGCGGTGAGGGATAGGGAGCAGGAATGTGCATGAGGTGTGAGTCATACGGTAACGGCCGAGTAGCGTCGCGTAATGGTTGGAAGCGACGTTGACAATATAGTGGTACGTGTCCTGGAGTACCGCACGCGTAGCGCATCGGTCAATTGTCAGGAGAGCGCCAGGAATAGCTGACTCGCGGTTCGGCTCAAGGTGCCGAAAAAGAGGTGGAGTGGGGAGCCACTGAAGACATGGGTGGCAAATGCTGCTGGCGGGGTCTGCTGCGCACCACCTGGGCATGTGTAAGAAGCGCGACCACGGGCTGAATAGCCGGCGCTTGGGCAACAGGCATGGCCACAGGCTGCTGGTGGGCAGCGACGTGAATATCCTGAGCTACCTCTTCGGCAATACTTTCGCGGATACGTGAGGGCAGACGAAAGGACGCCGACTGCTGCGTGAAGGGAACCAACGACAGTTGCCGAGCTACTTCTTCACGCACAAAGTTTTTATACTCTTGCAGGGTTGGTGAGTGATTGGAAACGGAAGTGAGACTGGAGAGCGTGTCGGTGTGTGAGGAAAATGGCCGATTCAGGGCGCGCTGATTCCTTAACTCGTCGAAACTTTGACACAAAGTGACAAGTTCCGCAACGGTGGCCGGATTACGGGCCAGGAGCGTCTGAAATGCGTCGTCATTTATCGCTTTGAGGATGTGCTGAATTTTTTCCGACTCGGGCATGGTGGTGTTCACATGGTTGCAAAGACCAATAATGTCTTCGATGAAGCTTGTGAAGGATTCCGTTGGCTTCTGTGCGCGAGTCCGCAAGTGTTGTTCAGCTCTACACTTGCGGACCGCGGGTCGGCCGAAAACGTCAGCAAACGACGTTTTGAAGATGGACTTAGTCGTAATGTCGTTTTTGTGGTTCTTATGCCACATTTCGGCCACGTCAGCGAGATAAAATATGACGTTAGTCAACTCGTCCGCCTCATCCCACTTGTTTGCGCTCATCAGATTGCAGTTAGTGAACGAGTCTTCCCCGTCCGTCTCATCAGCTCCGCTAAAGACCTTCAGCTCTCGCAAGCGAAGAACGTCGGGATTGCTGGAGGATAGAGTGGAAGAGCCAGGTTGCGCGTTGTTGGTGGCCATGATTGGAAGTAGCGTTCGATGGCGCAGCTCCAGGTTTAGGCGACGGCGAATGGCAGCACCCAGGTTCAAGCGACGGGGAATGTCAGCACCTCCTCAATTGAAAAGGGGTTTATTGGCGTGTGTTGCGACGGTGGCCCAACAATGAAAATACGATCGAGACAGAGCAACGGTCAAGCAGATGCCGGCGAAGATCAGCACGAGGCGAGCGAGAGAAGCCCAGGACCCAGTACCCAAGCGGTGGTGATGTTGCTTGCCAACGATGTCCTTCTTTCTTTACAATATATATATATATATATATATATATATATATATATATATATATATATATATATATATATATATATATATATATATATATATATATATATATATATATATATATATATATATATACCAAAAACAAAAGTGATGCTGGGTCCGGGAAATATTACTCGTATAGGAAAGAAGACGCACGTACGAAGTTATTTTATTTGACGTTTCGGCCGTGGGTCCGGCCTTCATCAGAAACTTAGGAAGAGTAGTTACACTTAGAATTGTTTCGAGTTGTCCGGTGACCTTCGCAGCTGCATTTGTCGTGAACTCAGTTACTAATTTATTATTGCCGTTAATGTTTTCTAATGCTTTAATTGCTTCAAGTGTGCCAGGATTCTCATTTATTCCTCTATACACCAATTAAACACCCTCGATAGAGGAATAAATGAGAATCGTGGAACACTTGCAGCATTTAAAGCATTAGAAAACAATAACGGCAACAATGTAAATGGTAACTGAGTTCACGGCACTGCAGCTGCGAAGGGCACTGAACAACTCAGAAGAATTCTAAGTGTAACTACTCTTCTTAAGTACAGCTGTCGTCTGTTTTCTGTTTTATTTTACTACCGAATCAATTGTGCTATGCATGACATGCCCAACAGCAACCCTGTGCACAGCCGGGAGGCCCCTGTTGCACGCGTAATCCTGAAGCGGGCAAGGAATTCGCATTGCGCCTGCTTACCAGCCTCTGCTGCAATACGCGGCACCCCTCTTTTTACGACGAAATGTTGACGGAGCGCCGAGTAGTTAAAGGCCTAAAACTTTCTAAAAAAGCTATTTTTTGCCCCACATCTAACCGCCAGTGCCAGGAGGCGCGTGTGGTCGGGAAGAATGCGTTAGTGAAAGGAAGCATGCACAGACCACTGACATCAGAAAGGTGAAGGGGAGAAAGGGGAGAGAGAGGAAGGGGGAAGTGGAGGAAAGAGTGGAAAGGGGGCACGCGGGGGGAGCCCACTTTAAATTATTTTCTCTTTTTTTTCTTTTTTCCTTTTATCTCTTTTTTTCCTTCTCTTCTTTTTTCTGTCTTTTTTCCTCTTTCCGTCTGATTTGAGATTGTAAAAACTGAGCAACAACAAACTGTACCTTTGTTCCTGATGAAGGTCAGACTCTAGGCCGAAACGTCGAAATAAACCACGTTGTGACCGCTCATGGAGGATCTACTTGACTATATGCAACGCTACAGCCACTCAACCGCCAAGCCCGGCCGCGGTGGTCTAGTGGCTAAGGTACTCGGCTGCTGACCTGAAGGTCGCGGGTTCGTATCTCGGCTGCGGCGGCTGCATTTCCGATGGAGGCGGAAATGCTGTAGGCCCGTGTGCTCAGATTTGGGTGCACGTTAAAGAACCCCAGGTGGTCGAAATTTCCGGAGCCTTCCACTACGGCGTCTCTCATAATCATCAGAGGTTTTGGGACGTTAAACCCCACATATCAATCAAACTCAACCGCCATGTCTGCCTATATAAATATATATATATATATATATATATATATATATATATATATATATATATATATTAATGCAGAAGAATAACTTCGGTTGCCGCAAGGTTATAAATATGAAAGTAGATGCGCTTTCACATAACAACTGTTTATTGTGCCGACGTTTCGACAGGAACCCTGTCTTTTTCGAGGCATAATTCTATTTACTCATGTTCCGTGCCTTTTTATATCCTGTCGAGACAGGAGGGGGGGAGTCAATTGAGAGAGAGAGAGAGAGAGAAAAAAAAAGAAGAAACAGCGAAACGGGAGGACAAACATTAAATAAAATATAGAAAATCTAGGAGAAGAAGCAAGACCGACACGGCGTAATTAGAAAGGGGCAGCATTTCAACAGAGTAGGGCAGAGGTAGATGAGGAATGTCATCATTGTCAACAATACCTCCCCCGCGCCCACACTTCCCCAAGTGGGCAGGGAGCCGCCGTTTTTGTATTTCATCTTTCCGTGTAGTCTGCTGGCGGCTCGTTCCTCTTTGAAGTGTATGACAAGTTAATGGGGAGGGCTTAAGCGCTTTAAGTGCATGCTGGTGGCGTCGGGAGGAGCGATAAAGCCGGTGAATGAGGTGCCGCCATCGATATTCATTATATGCATTGGCTCCTTGTCAGTGAAAGAACAGAATGTGCGTTAAAAATTAAAGAAGGAAAAAAAAGAAAAAAAAAACAGGGGGGGGGGGGAGACTGTAGGACATTCGAGACAGTCACCACACAGTTGCGGCTCACTGGGAAGACTTGCGCGCATGCACGAAAAAGTTAACGAAACCACCTAGCTGTCAGCTCCTTGTCAGTGAAGGAACAGAATGTGCGTTGCAACTTAAAGAAGAGAAAGAAAAAGAAAAAAAAAAGAAAAAAAAGAAGGGGGGGGGACCGTACGACATCCGGGACCACTTATCTGTGCGTTCCGGCTGTGCTTGATGAGGCAAATCATTTCTATGTTGTCAGATGCATAGGCCAAAAGCTTTGTTAGCGGGTAATATTATTGTCGTAAGGAAACCGGACTGATTAGAGAGAAGCGTTTGCGTCTTTTAGCGGTCGTAACGCAGACAGAGTGCCTGGGTGTTCATTTATTCCGTATTTTATCGTGTTAAATTTGTAGATAAAATAAGATTCCCGTTGTTCCCGTTCTCTGACTGCTCGAAAGTTGTTTTCTAGTAGTGTAACCCTGATGTCATCAAAGCTGTGGTCTTTTAATGTGCAGTGTTTTGAAAGTGGAAGGCCTGGCAGAGATCGTACATGTGCCCGATGGTTGTTGAATCTAATTCTAAACAGAGTTTCTGTCTAGCCCACGTATTGCTTGTTACATACCCCACATTCCAGGAGGTATATGACGTTGTCTGAGTCACAGTCTAGTGCACCTCTTATCCTGTGCTTAAAGTCCGAGTGGGTGCTTTTCGCCAGTGTCGTTGTCTGCATGTGTTTGCATATCCTGCATCTGCTTTTTCCGCAAGGGTGACACCCAATTTGAGGTTTCACACCTATCTTTGAATCTATAAATGATCCTTTATATTTTTCGGCCTTTTGTATACAACACAAGGAGGAGAAGTGAAAATTTTGGATAGTCGCACGCTCTGTTCCAATATGTTAAAGTGTTTTCTTAGGACTTTGTTTATGTTCGGTGGGTTGCTCGTGAAAGTTAATAGCAAGTTTTTGTTGCGGTGTTGGTCAGCGTTTCTCTGGCGGTTGAGAAGAATCCGGCGGTCCAGATTTTCAGCTTTTTTGATGGCGTCATCGATGATAGCTGGCGGGTATTCTTGATTAAGGAGTACTTCGCGCATATGTGTGCTGTTTTTGTGGAAGTCCTCGGTGCGGGAGCAGATTCGTCGAAATCTGTGTGCTTGGGAATAGGGAATGCTGGTCTTGCAATGTCGCGGGTGGCAGCTTTTGAAGTGCAGGTATTGTTGCCTGTCTGTAGGTTTTCTGTATACGTTAGTTACCAACGCGCCATCGTCAACTCGAATGAGTACATCAAGAAAGTTTATTTCAGTGTTAGAGTAGGTGTGTGTAAAATAAATGCAGGGGTGTACCTGGTTGAATGCCTGTATGAATTTGAGGAGCTCGTTTTCCGAATGTGTCCAAATTATGAATATATCATCTAGGTACCATTTATAGAGTAATGGTTTGATATTACAAGATGAAAGAAAATTGGACTCTATGTGGTGCATTAATATGTTAGCGTAGTTTGGGGCCATACTTGTACCCATTGCCGTACCGCTGATTTGAAGATAGTACTGGTTGTTAAATTCAAAGCTGTTCAAATCGAGTACAAGTCTTGTGAAGATTTCAATTACTTTTTTGCTTGGATAACCGACAGGGTTGTGTGTGCCATACGATTCAACAAGTGCCCTTACACCATCGTCATGTGGGATATTTGTGTAGAGTGAGCTAACATCCAATGTTACGAGAAATGGACCGTCTAGAATTTTCAGGTCTGCACTTTCCCGAAGGAAGTAGTTTGTGTCACGCAAGAAGGACTCATGTGTGGGTGGTATGTCTTTGATTAAAGAATCAATATAACTGGAAATGGGTTCCGTTAACGTTCCCGTGCCTGATATAATGGGTCTGCCAGGGTTATTCTCTTTATGAATCTTCGGCAGCATGTAAAAACGACCTGGCGCCGAATGTACCGTAATAAGTGCCTTTTTAAGCTTTGAATTAATGGCGCCTTCACGTGTGAGATTCTCTAGGGTTGTTACAATGATTTTTTTGTGCTCCGTGGTAGGGTCAAAGTCGAGGTGTTTGTAGAATTGTTTGTTATTTAGTTGTCGTTTGCCTTCCTCAATGTAGTCCGATCTATTCAGAACAACAATTGCGCCTCCTTTGTCTGCTGGTTTGATGACGAGATCTTCTCAGTTGCTCAACGTGAGTAGTGCCTCTTTTTCTCTTTTTGATATGTTATTCATGCTTGGTTTGTGCACTTTTTACGCATGTATAACATCTTTTTGAACCGCGTCTATATAGAGATCCAGATGTCGATCTCTGTTGGCGTCTGGGGTCCATTGCCGTCTGATTACCCCACGAAAAAGTGCGTTATCTTTTTCGGGTTTATCAAAGAAATATTCCTCCAATCGTAAATTTTGTGCGAAGTTGTCTAGGTCTTTTAGGAGCGTGAATTCATCATACCTTCCGTTGCCAGGGCAGAATGTAAGTCCGCGTGATAGTATACTCAATTCTTCTTTGCTAAGTTCTTTGTCGGAAAGGTTAATAACGTTTGGCTCTTTGGGGTGTGGTGGCAAATTTTTTCGAACGTGAGATGATTTGGTATTTTTTCTGTAAGCAGCAGTGGGTATAGCTTGTGACACATTGTCCCGCGCAAATTTCTTCCTCTTAAGTTTTTCAATTTCCTCCGTTTTTTGTGCTCAAATACGTCTAGTTCTTTAGTTTTCCACTCCGAAAGAGAAACGTTATTTCTTAAATACCGCTCCTCGTCTGTCAGTGCGTTTAGAGTCTTTCTACAGTGTTCGATGGTGACCTTCGTTAGCTCCTGTGTGGCGTGATCGAGAATTTCGTTCCACCGTTTCATTTCCCCTTCGGCAAAGTTATGCATCGATGGTGTTAGCGACAAGCGCAGCCCCTTCGGAGCCGTACGCGCCAGTACATATTGCTCGAGGCTTTGCACGTGAAGTTCGTGCCGTATTATTTTGTCAACCACTTTTCTAAGTTTAAGAAAATTTGGACCCGTTCTATGGCCTAGTTCATCTGAAACGGACGGATTTTGCCCACTCGCACAGCCAGTATGTCACTTTGCACAGACGCGGCGAATAGGGCCGCAAGGTGCCCGGAGGTCGTACCTGGTTTGGGTTGGAGCTCCATCCCGTTGTGCCTCCCGTGACGAGCTGGCCTGTAGACGCCTGCTGTTGTCTTCTGGTGGTTGCTGCTTGTTCGTTGATGATGTTGGCTGCTGATTTTTCCTTGCTGGTGGTTTATTCTGGCCACTCGTTGCTGTTGATTTTGGTACAGCTGGCCGTTGTTGTTGGCCCGGATTACCCTTCGTTACCGTTTCCGGGGTGTGTGTTGTAGGCGTCGACGACAGCCGTGGCAAGCGTGATGGCAGTTGTGCACTCGGTGAGGGGGTATGCTGGCCTGGAGAACGGGCAGCAGCTGTTTCTGGGGCTGCTGGGTTCATATTCTTCTCTTTGCCGCCTCGACAGGTGGCATCGGAAGAGTCACGCCACAGTGCTTGGGAGTAGGATGGCGTCTCCCGAAGCTCGTACGCCCCCGCCTCTGGTTGTGGCGCGTGTTCCAGCCAGTTGTTGATGTATGGCCGCCGTAGGTCGAGGAGCAGGTTGTAGATGTTCCTACAACCTGCTACAACAGGTATAATATGATATCTGCCCCTTTTGTATGTGCCATGAAGTAAAATTTCGTAGTGCAAAGTAACTGTGAACAGAACTGTGACTGTGAAAAAGGCTCCCAAGTGGGGAGCCGAAACGTCCTTTTAACTTTTGTGTATTTCACCTTGGTCGGCGTTTTTGTTTGTTACTTTGCACTATGTTTGTCCCCGACCAGACGAGATTTCGTCGGACTTTTGACTGTCTAAAAATTTCATCCCGGAGATTGCCGGTAAACTGTCTCTTGGCCTGACTGTACTCATTGTTCTTCATTATGCAGGCCATGGAGGCAGCGTTGTGGGCTGTCTCTCTGGGTCTTGGCACGGCGTGCATCTTCTACCGCTTCGAGTGGACGCGCGGAACAGAACACGGTAATCTGGCCAAGGTGTCACTTGCCTTCTGGGATCGCATCCTGTGGGCCACTGCACTCGCAGCGCTGACATTTCTGTGTGCGACAGGAAGAGGTGGTGAGCATCGCACATCTGTCAACGCTGTTGGCACTTCCATTTACATCTAAAATGAAAACGGCAACTGTGCGTTATTGTCATATTAGTTAAATTTGATATGAAATGAAGTGAAATTTTGAATTTTTCTTCAATATTAAAAAGAAAATAAATATAGACGCCGATCAGTCCAGGACGAGGTGCATAATAGAAAAAATGATAAGGACGCTTATTTTCAAGCCCTTTTGTGTCTCGGTAGATTTTCAATGCATGAAGGAAGATCCGATCGTAGAGCCCTGCGTGCTGCTTACAAGTGGAATCACCCGAGCTCTTATGAGTCGCCCGAATTTCCCACTGATGGCGGGAAAGGCATAGTTTGCTACACTGCAAGCCGTTTCACAACTTTGAGGGTGTATATTTGAGAAACCACCTATTGTACGCCCCTTTATTTTGCCAAGTATAGCTAAAAGAGTGTAATTTCAATTAAACTCTTCCTTTGTGTGTTATTTCCGTGTGTAATTAAGGTGTATGCTAACAAAATACACCAAAGGGTGTTGACCTTACTGTTGCACCTATATACTTTTGGAGCACCAAAACAAATCACAAGTGAACGAATGCAACAAGACTGTATCGAAACGTTTCGATGAAAAGGTTGGTGTTTCAGCATTTCTTTCTATTTCGCGTTCAATTCGCCGACATATGCCGCGCTAGGTACCACATTTATTATACCACCTCCTAATTGCAATATTAACGAAATCGTTCACCTGTTGAACAACTAAATTCATGGGTTGACTTTGTGTGATTTTTATCAAAGTATTTTGCTGCCTCTCGTGGACTGTCCACTCATCACTCATTCTCACCGAAATAACCATAAATGCGATTATATTTTCTTAAACAAAACTTGAAACGATTACACACTGTTTTCGACAGGGTATCTATCATACGCGCTTTCTCATTTGAAATCACACTAAACATCTTGTATGCGAGCACCTGTTCAATTTACAATGAGATGCACATAATTTTTTCACCCTGAAGAATTTAACATGAATGCCTAAGTCGCTTATCCTTTTAGTGAGTTCTATTTAGACAAATTATCATGAATCAGCTCAAAGTGAGACCATACAACGTACGTATTACCATAAAACTAAGCAAGTTTACACAGAACTGGCTGAGCTCACTCTGCAGCGGCTGCTGTGAATGCATGGCACGCCGCACCACAGGTTTGACGCATACTTCCTAAGCACAAGTGGGCTTGTCCAATGGGACGCACAACTCTGCGGGCACTTACTGTTTTTTACTTTCATTGGAATGCTTAATGGTCGTACAATATACGCGTGAACGATCGCAGACGACACTAGCGCACTGCACCCGTACCACAGGAAGGGGAAAAGCAGTTGACTAATTGCGCCATTGTAATTCACACTCCTTAGCAAAGCGTTGCAATACACAGGTATACCACCTGCACAACATATAGAGCATAAAATGAAAGTAAGCTTCATAGCTCCTGCATAGGTAAAAAGGACATATTTCTCAGGTTCTCATCAGCGATTGCTGAATAGTTTAATGTTATTTAAGAGCAGCTGATAGCACAGGAGGGGCATTGCTTGAATTTATGCAGGACGGGTGGATAGAAGGAAAAAAGAAGGGGGACCGATCCATCTGTCGGTACATTTCTGCCTGTGGTTGCATACCTGGTGATTCAAATGAGGAGTTTCTTTTATTTTGAACGGAGCCAAATTGCGAATCGAAGGTAGCTGAAATAAGATTGCATTGGCTCCATACGTACTGTCAACCTACCACTGAAAAGGCAGTGTTAAAACATCATTTAAATTGGAATTCGGCATTACAGCTCTAAAAGAAAGTTCATATTAAGTATGCGCCAACGCCGCTTCATTTGAGATAATTTCGGTTCTAGATTTGGCCTATTTGAAAAATAATCAAATAGACATAAAAAGGGGCGAGAAGTGTCGAAAACTGAACGTCCCCCACTTTCCCTGACTTCCTAATTATATCTATGATGAACATGTAATAAATTTGATCTCAAAATTGTCGAAACATTGCCGTAACGACGCATCCGTATGAAAAAATAAAACGTGGATATTGAAGGCTACGCATTCGCCGCCCGAATGTACACGTCAGTGGCAGCTAAAAGACGGGGCTTTGAAGCTGTGCAAGAAAATAAATACGTTTTCAAACATAAAATAGTACACAATGTTTGGGTTCTTTGTCATAGCTTAGAAGTTGTGTCATAAAATGGTGCTGCAGCAAATTTTGCTTTCGGGGCAACCTCGCACCACCATCGTCAACAGCCTTTGATTTGGGTAGTGACATGCGTGCGTGTTTGCAGCAAGATGACAGTGATGTATTGTTTTCTCATTCGCTCGCTTTGTCCTAGATGTGTACTTCTATGGCCTCCACATTGACATAGTTTGCGCATACAGAAGATATAGTAGGTGTCAATGTAATTTTCGAATCTCTGACGCATCGGCAAGTACGAAACAGTGACTTCGCAGTGGCACAGTGCGTCTCCTCTGTCAACAGCTTGCGTTGGCGCTTGCGCACGCAGTAAGCTGAGTGTTTCCGATCAAGCATTCAAAGAAGTGAACGCTGGGATCTACAAGGTGTACGCTTCTGGATTTGGTGCTATTTCTCAAAAGGTAAGCTGTCATGTTTGCGAACAACGAAGAACGGAAGTACATGCCTGAAAATTCCCAATTTCCCCGCGAGACTCGTGAACGTCACAGAACTACGGTACGTGCGCGGCGACGAATCGCCGTAAATATCACCCTCGCTGCGTAAAAAAACAACAAATGAGAGAGGATTCAAAATTTTTAGCCCTGATCCTTTGTGTTCGCCATAGCACGCTCATGCTGTGCGAAAGAACGCACTAAGATTAAGAAGGGGATGTTTGCTAACATGTGAATACAGCAAATTATGTCGCTTTGTTGCACGTGCGGTATAACTGCGTGCATCTGTACAAAAACTAACATCTCAAAAGTTTAGTCGACATCGTTACTGCCTGCATGTACATTACTGCATCCACCCGAAGGAACGCATATGCTACTTTTTATTTTCCCCCTCTCTTTTGCTTTTTGGCTTTGTGGTACCCAGATTGGCAGGCATATAAATGTGTGGAACAAGAATCTGGGTCCGAACTGGTTCGAAAAGTGATATAATAAATCTTTTAAGTGCAACCAGACAAGGTAATTGAGTGCTAGCTCAGACAGAGCTACTTTCTAGTGATATTCATTGCAAAACGATGGTGGCATATATGTAGTTTACTTCAGCCATTACATGGTAAAGCACATGCTTGAAAAGACACGCTAGTGAAAAAGTTTTTCTATTATGTGGTCTTGCTTAAGGTGAAACTTTTTCGGAAATATAAGAAAAAACGTAGAAAAAGACATCTTGATATCATACACTTAAGCCTCATTCACACGGGAAGCGGCGCGGCAAAGCGGGATTTCCGAAGCAGGGAGGCGGCGAGTGCGTGAACCTGTTCAGATCGCATGCGTCCCTCTTCTGGCCGTGCGGCAGAACAGGCGAGCATCTCGCGATTTTGTGCACGTACCACTATGACGTGCCAGTGCTTTTTCCGAACGTACACCCGCGCCACAACCGCGCCTCCGCTGCGTGGCGTTCTGATTTGCTGCGGCAAAGTGGCGAGCCTCGGCAGGCGGCAAAAACTCCGAGAGCGATCGGCCTTGCCGCCTGGTTTTTTTCTCGCTTTCGCTGCCGGGACAGGAGGTTTCGCCTGCTTCCCGCGTCGCCACCTCGCCGCTCTTGCCGTCCCGCCTTTGGTGAAAACGAGCCCCAATAGTTTTTGACCAAGCATACAAATATGCTATCGAAGGCAACTTGTATTTAGTGGAGATGGTGACATAAAATTACTGTGGGTTTCAAAGAAGTGGCCAGCAAGAATGAGTGGAAATAAATCAACCAAGAATGGGGTCCCTAAATAGTGTGTAACAACTAGACTCTTACAAATATCTCATATATGAACTTATATAAAAATCTTCATAATAGGCTACAACAGTAATTGGTCATATCAGGCTTTATACGGAATCCCCGTATATGGGCCTTATATAACCTTATATGCCCAATTTCAGATGTAGCCTTATATGGGCATTATACGACGTGCACTCTAAAAAATATCGAGTAAAAAGGGTGTCTTTTTGCCCCATAACAATAATCGTCATGAGGCTTGCGTGCGCTTCCTTTCTTGGAAACTCGGTGCTGGCCACTTTCTTATCGAGGATGCAATATAGCTCTGATAATGGGCATGTCGATCGTGACCGGATTGTACCGGGCGCGTTGCGATAGCGCAAAGATGGAACGCAATATAGATGACGATTATTGTTGTGGGACAAAAAGACACTCTTTATCTCGTTCTTTGTTTAGAGTGTGATATAACTAATCAATTAAATACCCATATCTGGGTGTTGCTGTATATGGCCATATATGGCCATCATCTATATATGGCTATCATCTATATATCTATATACTATACATCTATATATAAGGTTATAAGCATCCTTATAAGGTGAAACATGGGGTTGTATGGACACCTCTATATATAGCTATTCAGATGATTCATCCATAGAAGTTGGGTTCGTATCCCGGCTGCGGCGGCTGCATTGCCGATGTAGGCGGAAATGGTGTAGGCCCGTGTGCTCAGAATTGGACGAACGTTAAAGAGCCCCAGGTGGTCAAAATTTCCGGAGCCCTCGAACACGGCGTCTCTCATAATCATATGGTGGTTTTGGGACGTTAAATTCCACATATCGTCATCATCTAATGAAGTTCAGCATGTGTCGCTGGCAAAAATGATAGCCAAACAAATGAGTTTTCAGCTAGAAATATAACTGTTTCGTGAAAGTTCTGCATGCAGTCACCATCGTCTTCAAAACAAATTTAGTACATATCCCCTCGACATTCTTGTTCAAGTTATCCTCTTTATATCTCGAGGTATTCTAAACTTATAATTGTTAAAATATAACTTGGCAACACATTTAAAGTTTGTGGTTGGCACATGTCTCTGTTGTCCACTTTCCCTGAAAAGATATATCATTTGTGCCTAAATATATTGCTCATTTATCGACACTTTCTTTATTTATCTATTTATTTCATTACCCGCAGCACCAATTGGCATTATAGTGGGGGAGCGTTTACAAAAAGCAGAATAAAAAAAGATTCATAGTCAGCCAAACAAATCATCAGAGTCACCTAAATCACAATCTGCAACACGAATACATATGTCAATAAACAATGTAACACACCCAAAAAGGCAACACACTAATTCTAACATGGAACAAAACAAATATTTTGAGGTAGTAGAGGAAACCCTAGTAGGCAGTTTGTTCCATTTTCTGATTCTTTTGGTAAAAAATCATTTTGAAATACGTCAGTTTTGCATGCGATTTTTTTTTATCTATGGTCAACATGGTCTGAGACAGAGTATGGTGCAAGTAAAAATTCTCTTTATTCATTCCAACTCGACAATAATAAATAGCATAAAAGAACCCGATTTGAGTTTTGCGAAGACATTTTTCACAGAGTGTTTATTTAAAACTTTTTCTGGCGTGCCAATGGAGCGTCCTTAGTGAGTCAAAATGAAATATTAACTTGCTGTTGACCTTAAGAAATGCGTGTGCATTGAATAACTTAAATGACTTGATAATCTACATTTAAGAAGTTCAGTCAAAAGCGATTGGTATGCAAGCTTGTCATGTACAATTATTGTGACCAGAAATGGCCTATAGCGTGACTGCTAAAACTGGTATCTACAGGTCGCTGTGTGCGTGGGAATGGATGCTTTTAGCGATATTTATGGCCAACGGGACACTAAAAAATGTCTTTTGTAAACGTAATTCACTTTCCGTTCTGCTAATAATGCATCATTAACGTAATACCGGTAAAGAGCTCGTTCCACAGAAATTCCGGCGTAGGCGTCGGTGGCTCTCAGTGAAAAATCGTCTTGTCCATGACCGAAAATTGAGAGAATGCAAATAACATAATATATTATAAATTTTCGAGTTTCAGTGATGATCGAAATTGTGCAGGCCATTTGCATGGCAAGCAAGTGCTCTACCTCACACCTATGTGTCTGATTGGAAATAAAGAATGAATAACTTCCTCTAGTTGAAAATGCAAGAAAATAACTGTCAAGCTCAACAAATACACGCATCCTGTTTACAGGTTTCACAGCACAACATTTATTATCGCAGCAATATTGCATGATACAACTATGCATTGTCATCGGGCATCACAACACGTTATTACCAACGTGACTTCGCGGTCTAAAGAGAACCAGCGATTACAAAAGGCCCACACATTTCTGCGCGTAATACCTCCCGACTGCATAGTGGGTACACAATGTTTTAAAACATTTTACACACATAATATTGAGAAGCACTGTCTGCTGGGCGGAATGATAATTCATTTTGACTGAGTCGCGCGAAAAAAATTGAAGTGCAAAAGGAAGACACTTGGACACAGCGCACACAACAACTGAAGCTTTATTGGAGAAAACAGACATATACGCGGTTACAAGGACACATGAGGTGGCAAAATATGGTTACGTGAGCAGACATCTAATAATTTTCTTTCACCGTGTGGACATCGTGCGGTGTACGGCATTGCGCTGTCGTGCGGGAGGTATTATTTAGGATTCAATACTATAATTGTGGATCACAAAGCTTCTATAAAGAGACAACAATGCTCTAAGCAATAATCACAATGTAGAAGGTGTGGCTGCCCACCCTTGTTTGATGATACTGTAGTTAAAGCTGGATTCAAGGACACGGTAGCGCTGGAAATTGAAGAGGCGTATTTTATGAACAAAGCTTGGGATTTATGTTTCACGTAGCTCTCGGTTATGTTACTTGTTACTGAGGTAGCTTTTCTGGAAGCACGCCATTTATACAATCTGTCTGCTCATCCAATCATTTTCGTTCTCCACGCGTGTTCTCGTAACCGCATATATATGTCTGCTTTCTCCAACAAAGTTTCAGTTGTCAGTGCGCGCTGTGTCCAGGTGTCCGCATATATATGTCTGCTTTCTGCAACAAAGTTTCAGTTGTCAGTGCGCGCTGTGTCCAAGTGTTTTCCTTTTGTATTTAAATTTTTTTTGCGGAACTTAGTAATAACATAATATTGCTCGTGCTTTAAACTATGCGAACCCTTTTCACACAATATGCAGCCATGTTAGATACCCTCTTCGAGACACTTTCAACTTTCTCAATAACACAGCACTATCCCACAATTTAAATTGTTCAAGTAGCATCATACAAAAAAAGTACACACTGAGCGATTGAAATACGTACAAGAAACAGGATATTGCTATCGCGTTCAACTCTGAAAAACGGAGCTTACTGGTCCCGCAGTTTTTTCACACAGTAGCAAGCACTAAAGCATTAGACCAGTTTATTTGTCGACTTGAGGAAAACTATCTACAGTGCTCACGGATTCAAATGTGACCTCACAATATTTAGTGTAACAATATATGCGGGAAAGTGCAATTCCTCAAGATAATCCTGCAATGTTGCGACATCAGTAACGTTAATGTTGCCTGTGATGTACACATTCCAGTCAAATTTACAGTGATAGCCCCCGAATAGTAGATAGGGGAAACAAAATTATGGGCTATTCTTAAGTTTTTCCGTTTCGATCCGTGAGCATTGCAGTCTGCTTTGAAGAAACAAACTAGCGAGAAAATTTTCACTGCCTCTCCTCATCAAAACACACGTAAATATAAAAACAAGGGGAACAAGGACTCATACGCGGGCTCATAAATCTCATGGCGCCCTTGGAGTTGGAGATATGCAATTTTTTTCATTTGTAATTGCACAAGTTGTAATTTATTTTTCGTAATTCCTTAAGCGTTAAAATTAGAAAAATACAAGACAAGTATATTTACATCAATATATTTATAAAAAGTGCAAAAGCACGAAACCCATAGTTTCCTGGTATGGAGTTTTCGATTGAATAGAGCACTGTCAGGAAAATATAAAAAAAAAGAAACTGTTGTACCGCTCAAACAAAATAGCCTAATGACGTAACCACGATTCGTATAAAGTTATTTACTCAATAAGCATGCAATGCGCTATGTTTCTGAGTTATCATATTATTTACGAGCAACGTGTGATGGTAATGAAAATGATGGGCTTAACTTAACAATTAACCGAGACTTGTCTTTCAAGGAGCCTGTTAATCCTGATAACCTATTCACGATTTAAAGCCACCACGCCCATTCCTACTGCTTTTGGGAGAAGTTGTCAAAGACCGCTTTCCCGCAAGCATGAGTGTTCATTTTTTTTCGCACGAAAAGTTGACGATCGCCAATCCAGCGGTGTACACACACACGCACACACACAGACCAAAAAAAACACTTCCACGTCCGTCCACACTTTTGCCGCGTACAGCGACTATATTCCTGAAAGCAGCGTGCCCCGCTCCGGTGGTCTAGTGACTAAGGTACTCGGCTGCTGGCCCGCAGGTCGCGGGATCAATTCTCGGCGGCGGCGGCTGCCTTTCCGATGGAGGCGGAAATGTTGTAGGCCCGTTTGCTCAGATTTAACTTCACGTAAAGAATCCCAGGTGATCTGAATTTCCAGAGCCCTCCACTACGGCGTCTCTCATAATCATGTGGTGGTTTGGGGACGTTAAACCCCACATATCTATCAATGAGTGCAGCTTGATTATCTTGTGTAAATTGGAGCAGTAGTTGAACACGAAATAAGAGCGAGAGGAATGAAAACTGACAAACTCGATCAGCACTGCACCCATTGATTGATTGATATGTGGGGTTTAACGTCCCAAAACCACCATATGATTATGAGAGACGCCGTAGTGGAGGGCTCCGGAAATTTTGACCACCTGGAGTTCTTTAACGTGCACCCAAATCTGAGCACACGGGCCTACAACATTTCCGCCTCCATCGGAAATGCAGCCGCCGCAGCCGGGATTTGAACCCGCGACCTGCGGGTCAGCAGCCGAGTACCTTAGCCACTAGACCACCACGGCGGGGCAGCACTGCACCCATGACTCCGGCGAGTGAAAAAGCAACAACCGCGCAGATGGATACAGTGCATGCATGACAATAACATATATTACCCCTTGAGATCAATGATGTACACGCTTTTCACTAGAACTAAATTTTCCTGAGCTTATCGGCGAACGACCTTTCATTTTTTAACAATTATTGACGCAATATTATTACCATATGACTGAATGTTTGCGCGAACAATTTTCTTCATTGTTACTTGAATTGGGCCGCGGCACAGTCTTTCCTGCTGTGTCTGCCGACTACTGTAGGCCACGGCAGGGCTGCACGGCACCTACGCGCGCTTCATCTAAGAACGTTCTCCAAATTTTCAACCCCCCCCCCTCCCCCAACCGACAGGTGCCCTTTTTGTATTTTTTACTGTGCGTACCCCTTGCAAACTTGCAAACATCCGCAGTGCAGTCAGGCGACTTTTTAGGACAATGAATCTCAACTTCCCCCCGTGGGCCCAGAAAGCTGCAGGTTCAGGACCTTAGAGTTGCAGGTTGAGGACCTTTGAGCTGCAGGTTCAAGACCTTTGAGCTGCAGGTTCAGGACCTTTAACGCTAGCTCCGGCCCTCTACTGATAACGCGGGGGCTGCTTTTTTTTCTTTTTTTGTGGCAGTGATCTATTGCGTTATACTCGTTCTTTAACAGTGCATCTGAATGGCAGAGAACATTATAAGGGTGCAGTGCGGCCAACCAGAGCTACAAGTCGGAAAGCGCATTTGTATTATTCAGGAGCAATACTTAGCGCACCTTCACCGACCTAATGTAGTGAATACTGGTAAGAAATCTAAGCTGATGCTTTTTGCTTAGCTCTATGGGTCTTTAGGGACTGCCCATTCAAGGTCACGCAGGCGATATTTTATCAACACTTTCATTTCGGTAAAGACATTGCAACATTGCATGCATCGGCCGTCACACTATTCGAAGAAAACATATTGCCACGTGCGTACTGCTAGGAAGAAGAATACGTCGGCGCATACGTGCATCCGCACGCTTTTATGCAGCAAGCAATAACAAGAAAGAAGAGGAATGCTCTGGGCCACAGTAAATAAAAATTGCAAAATAAACAAAATACCGCCCAAGGTGAAATACACAAAACTTAGAAAGACGTTTCGGCTCCTCACACGGGAGCCTTGTTCACAGAGACCGCAAATTGCGTAGTGCGCTCTTCTTATGCATGTTTCATCACGTGTTGCAGACATTGCGCGTACACAGGGGGGAGTGTCCCAATATTTCTGTTCAACATATGCGCAGTAGTTTGAATGGCCAGAGATTCCATGTGCAATCGTAGTAATAACTTTATTTTCGTGGCAATGATGCAGCCTTTATCCCAGTCGATAGCGTGCTCAGTACACTCAACATGTTCTGCGAGGGCATTAGAAGCTAGTTTCTTGTTCTTGACGTCATTAAAATGTTCCCGGAGCCTTCTTTTGCAATTGCCGTTTCTCCAATGTATCCGTATTCACAGTCTTTGCAAGGAATTTTATACACCACGCCAAAAAAATATTGTATGTCCAACTTATCTTTGACATTTGTAAGACGGCCTCGGAACTTTCGTGTTAGAACGTGAGCCACTTGGACGTCGTAGCCGCGCAATACCCGAGCGAGGGTCTCGCTGAAGCCTGGGACGTTAGGCACCGATGCGCGTTTTTTTTTTTTTGTAGCAATGGTGTGTGACTGAGCTAGATGCTGCAGTTGTCGCTGCACCGAGTTCATGAAGGAAAGCGGGTATCCGCAAGTAGCCAGCTCCCATCGAACGGACTCAACATCTTCTACTGCGTCTTCTTCCTTAGAACAAATCCTCCAAGCGCGTTTTACGAGTGTAGACGCAACAGAATGTTTATGGCAGGATGGGTGCGCAGAATTTTTAAGCTTAGAAAACGGCCGGCGTGTGTTTCTTTTCTGTACACGCTGAAAGTCAGGCGCCTACCGTCTCGTTCCACAAGGACGTCAAGGAATGGAAGACAGCCATTTGATTCTTCTTCCATGGTAAACTGTATCGCGGCTTCCATGGAATTTATCTGTTCCAAGAATACTAGCAGGGCATCCCGTTGCAAAACACCGAAATAATCATCCACATATCGAAGGAAAGTCTTGGGCGAGGCAGCAAATGAAGTGAGAGCCCGGTTTTCAACAGCCTCTATGGTAAGGTTTGCGACAGTGACGGACACAGAAGATCCCATTGCAGTGCCATACACCTGCTTGTAGTATTTGCTTCTGAATATAAAGTAGGTGTTCTCTAAGCAGAACTTAAGCAACCGTAACAGATCAGGGCGATCGATAGGCGTTCTGTCTGACGTTGATTGGTCTGACTCAAGGACTGTCTTGCACACGTCGATTGCCAGACCAACAGGTACACTTGTACTTGTCTTTTTGAGCATAGTGCTGCAACGTCAGCCCAGCGTGATAAAGACTGCGTTTTTAGAATTACTTATGTATGCCTTCTCTAGTATAAAGACACACATGCAGAATATTGACGTGTTCTTATTGTGCCTCAGATATGCGCAATAATCGCTTTTTAACTGAAAATGAGAAAAGTGTGAACGCTGAAACTTGAGAAATATTGTTGTGTGCTGTGAATCGGGTGGGCTGTTTGGAGTATTGTTTGGGGGCATTTGGGGTATCGTTACGGCACGAGACAAATGTAATGACAGACAGACAGACAGACAGACAGACAGACAGACAGACAGACAGACAGACAGACAGACAGACAGACAGACGGACGGACAGACAGACAGACAGACAGACAGACAGACAGATGAACAGACAGACAGACAGAGAGACAGACAGAAAGAGACAGAAAACAGACAGACCAACAGTCGGATTGACAGACAGGCCAAAATTTTTGTGTCGAAGTACCCCAAGAAAGACTAGCGTCTTTAAAAAATCACAGCATATCCATGGAGTGAATCATAATTGGTTGGGTGAAGCGTTCGTCAGTCCTTCCGTGCTTCCGTCTGTAATGTGTTATCTCGACGACGTCGTTGTTTTCACTCCGGATTTTTCCACGCATCTCCAATGTCTGAAATAAGTTTTCGCACTTGTGGGCAATGCGGGCTTGCAACTAAATTTGAAGAAATGCCGTTTTCAGCACCACGACTGACCATACTTAGGTACACCGTGTCCAACGACGGCATTCTTCCTGATTTTGTCAAACTTCGAGCCATGGCCGAATGCCCCGAACCTGCGTTCGTCAAAGAAATGCGTAATTTCGTGCGCCTGTGCTCATATTTTTGACGCTTCATACGAAACTTTGCCATGATCATATCATAACTAACAAAATTTCTTGGAAGTGACGATGCGTTCGCAAAACTCCGCCATTTGTTGACGTCTCCTGCCATTCTACGCCACTACGATTCAATGACCCTGACGTAGGTGCACACGGACGTCAGCGGTGTAGGCCTCAGTGCTGCCCTGGCACAGCGGAAACCCGGATTTCTTGAATATGTCCTGGCATATGCAAGCCGTACCCTTACGAGAGCCGAGACAAATTGCACCGTCACGGAAAAAGAGTGCCTGGTGATTGTGTGGGCCCTTACAAAATTTCGACTTTATGTGTATGGTCGCCCATTCGATGTCGTCACCGACCATCATGCCATGTGCGGGCGGTCATCATTGAAGAATTCATCAGGCCGTGTCACCCGTTAAGCTCTTCGCTTGAGAGATTACGACAACCACGTACTCTACCGCAACCAACGCAAGCATGCTGACGCCGACGCCCTCTCGTGCTCCCATTTGTCTGAAGGTGACGAGCCCTGCTCAGCATCCACAATCGCTGTTTCTGCCATCAATTTTGACTTTATCGCTACCGAACAGCAAAAAGTTATAGATCACCCCGCTGATCGACTTGCTCTATGATCCGTCCGCAACACCCTCTACGGGTGCCTTGCGTCGTGGAGTCCACCATTTCGCCATCCGCGGCGGCCTCCTACACAGACGCAATTACGCCGCCAATGGCCGGCAGTGGTTACTCGTGATACGCCGCAGTCTTCGATCGAAGATATAAATCGTTCCATTCTTATCAGCGATGCGTGCACTCTTGCGTATACAGAACTTACCACAACATTAGACAACGCTACTTCTTCAGCGGGATGTACCGCTATGTGCAGCCTTCGCTCCTGCCTCGCTTGCCAACACCGCAAACCGTCAGCACACATTTCGCCAGCCGGTGTGCAACCATTACCTTGCCCTGACCGTCCGTTCGGGCGCGTAGGTACCGCTTTTTTAAGGACCACATCGTCTGACGTCAGCCGGTAACCACTGGGTCATTGTCGCTATAGACCAACTAACGCGACACGCCGAAACCACAACTCTCCCTGCGCCTACTGCAACCGATGTTGCACCCTTCTTGCTGCATCGATTGATACTGCGCCATGGTCCACCCCAGGAGCTTCTCAGCGATCAAGGCCGCGTCTTCTCGTCGAAAGTCGTTGAAGATATTCTCACGAAGCGTCTTACATATTGCAGAAGCCAGCGCCACAGGGTATCAGTGTCAAGCGCCATGCCTGATTATGGGCCTAGTATTGCGCTGGTACTAGGACGCTGGAGCGCCGTGTTACTGAGATGCGCTGGGTACTATCTGCGCAAAATGGCTTCGCACGTGACACAGGGGTGTCCATTCACCACAAATAAGTAAATATAGAATTAAAAGCAGCGTTATTATGCGCATTAACGAGAAAAAGCATTTTTACGACAGGATTCAAACTTGCCACTTTCTGATTCCTAACCATGCACTTTACCTACTACGCCACGCCTGAACATGTTGGTTGGGTTTTAAAACGTATATTTATTCGAAGAACACGAAGTTCCCTTCCCTGTTAACAAGTCGCACACTCAAGATTGACGTGATGTTTGTTTCCAAATAACTGTTGCGCCTTGTTTGACAGTGACGAAGGGCTTCCGAGCACCGAATGACTTGCATTTATTGAAAAGAGCGCCAAGTAGTTGGAAGAATCCACATCTTAACTCCGAAAAATCTGAAATTTACTGGAGGAGCAGCCGCAGATTGCCGGCTGTTGCTGCCGAAATTTTTTCTTTGATAGTCGCTTCTTGCATTTGTGACTAGTCAAAATGATGATGATATGTAGCGTTTAACGTCCCAAAACCACTATATCAATATCAGAGCCGCCGTAGTGGAGGGCTCCGGAAATTTCGACCACCTGGGTTCTTTCACGTGGGCACACATCTGAGTACACGGGCCCACAGAATTTTCTCGTCCATCGAAAATGAAGCCACCGCAGCCGGGATTCGATCTTGCGAGCTGCGGGTTAGCAGCCGAGTACCTTAGCCACTGCAGCACTGCGACGGGGCACTAGTCAACATAAAAAAAAAGTGATTTATAAGGACGTATTTGGCACATATGCGCACACGTGATTCATTACTGAGTGTTTTTTTGCGCAAGCGATGATAAAGCAATATACAGCTGCTGTGCCAGTGTTTATTTTTTTTCTCATAACCATAAGGTGGTTTTGAGACGGTAAACCCCTAATATTTATAACTCTATGCCTTCGTATTTAACTACGATAACATTTTGTAAGGAAAGCTGTATATGTAGGGCTTAATATGCACCATAAAAGCAAAGCAAGGGCCAGGATTTCTCATGGTGGCAGACAACTACGTTAAAAACTGTTCCCTTGAAATGTTTAGCTGAATGGTAGCCTTCTAATCACTCCACTTAACCCCAATGTAGGGGGGTAACGCTCGAATTGTAGAAGCTTTTGCGTAGGTGTTGAGGCGTAGTTTTGCATAGAATTCTACACACCATTTTTTGCCGTTTAGCTGTATTACACCCCTCCACAATTTTATTCGTTTGGGTTAATCTTCCTATTTCATAAACACACCTTTTGGCCATTTTGGTGTACATTTGCTAATACAACCAAAAGAAATATTCACACCTTAGGTCAAAATTTAAAAATACGCCCTTTGTATAGGTCTATCCCTGCTTGTCGTATCCAGTTCGTAGACTGTAAGCGTGTATTGCACCTATATGCGTGTAATCTGGGTTACAGTGTACCACTGACAAAGGTGCGGCCACACCGGGCGAACATGCGGTGCACCTCAACCGATGAAAGAACTGCTCGCCCGTCGGGAAAAGACGTAAGAGGCCGGTTGTCTCCCCCTAGCCGGCGGCTCTAGTAGTACGAGAGCAGGGGGGTGTAACCCAACCTCTGGTGCCGATGTTGTGTCGCGCTTCACATGACTTTCCAGCGACTCCGGAGCCAGTAATCGACCCTTGCGATGACTGGTCGAAGGTTTGCGGCGTTACTGGATACTGGGACCGCAATCTCGCTTTTCGATGAAGAGGTTATGGCACATTTGCTAAACCACTCTGTCGGCATTTGAGTCTTCCTTGCGACACTTCCTTCCATCTCGCCAGCGGTACCTCTACTTCGTGCGGTGCTTCGCAGGTGGTCGTGCACTGGGAAAATCGCGCACGCTGCTGTGCTTTGTGCATCTCCTAGGTATTTGAGAGCTCGTGAGTATTGGTTACGACTTTCTCATGCGAACGGGTATCAGTATTGAAGTCGCAAGCAGAGGCCACAGGGACAGCCCATCCGGTGCTCCACGACTATTCGCAACACCTCACGGGGTGACTGTTGTTGTAAGTGGCCTGACGTCACGGGAGACAGGAGGACAGGAGACAAAGCGGATCCCCAGTGGCCCGAGTCTCTCACTCTTACGCCAAGACTGGCTGTTTGATGGGTGTGGTAAAAAACGGTCCGTACTTACCACTTTTTTTCGAGCATAGTGCTACCACGGGGAACGAGGTCTCGGCTACGCCTGCGACTACATCCGTACGCTGCCGCTCGGATTGCTCATAGCCGCCTTTACGTGACAGCTTGTGGAAATGTGAGAAAGTACGCTTTCAGTCACTATTCATTAGGTTTTAGTGATATTGTTACGGGGAAGATTTATTCACCGACAGCGGGTCTTGCTAACGCCTTAAAGAGCGCACAGTCATACAGGCCAACGAGGGACACTCTAGAGAGTAACGCACGACGACCACGTTGTCGCCTTTCTCCTTTTGGGTACCATGTCAGCTGTGCCGGAGCGACAGTTCCATACTCGTATCATCACCCCGGCCGGTCTGGCACCGTCTCGGTGCTTTTTAAATGAGCGAGTCTGCGTTGTAGGGCTTGAGAGGGAAAACGTGGACTACTTTTGTTCTTGGTGCAGCTGTCGATGAGTTTGTGGTCGCGGCAATCTCGTAAGTCACAGGTGTGACCTGACAAAGGACTCAGTAGAGCCCACCGTATCTCAATAGTAGTTTTTCGCGGAGGCCAACACGTCGAGATAGGAGCCACAGGAGAACAAAAGATCCTGCAGGAAAAACGGAATCTCAATGTCGACGGTCGTGAAGAGACTTTTGTGCTGTCTGCGGCGACGATAACCGAGCGTGGGCTACGGCGCATGGCGTGAGGGCACGGGTTATGGCATCCTGAGCGTACGAAGTGAAGAATGGGTGGTCTGATGAAAGCAGTGTGTCAAAGGGCAGTAAGGAATGACGTCGAAAGTGCAGATAAAATGGTGAGTAGCCTGCTCTTTCATGACGCGCCGAATTATAGGCAGAGGTGACGAGTGGCAGAGCTATGTCCCAATCAGTGTGGTCGGTA
The DNA here is from genome assembly GCF_043290135.1 of Rhipicephalus microplus. Lineage (NCBI taxonomy): Eukaryota > Metazoa > Arthropoda > Arachnida > Ixodida > Ixodidae > Rhipicephalus > Rhipicephalus microplus. The sequence goes on from NC_134710.1 coordinate 481,828,234, forward strand.
GATACCTACATGGAAAGCATGCCTTTCAATGCGCAATTTAGGCTCTCCGTAAGACCGTTAGTCTGAGGGTGGTAAGATGGGGTGAAGTTGTGACGGGTAGCACAAGATCGAAGTAGATCATCAACTACACGAGATAGAAAGTAGCGACCACGGTCTGTGAGCAGATGATATGGAGCATTATGCTGGAGAATAATGTCGTAGAGCAGGAAGTCGGCAACGTCTGTTGTGCAGCTGGTTGGTAGAGCCGGAGTGATTGCATACCAAGTGGGAAAACCTGTGACCACTGCGATCGATTGTTTTCCAGCTGTGGAAGTAGGAAAGGGACCTAGCAAGTCCAACTCCACTCAATAAAACGGCTCGGCTAGAACTTCAATAGCTTGAAGAAGACCGGCAAAAGGAGTCGTAGGCTTCATTCGGCGCTGGCAGAGCTCGCAAGAAGCGACGTAACAGCGAACGGAGTGGTAAAAACCCTTCTAGAACACTCGTCATCGAACGCGGTCGTAAGTTCCGGAGACGCCTAGATGTCCAGAAGTTAGAGCGTCGTGAAATTCTTGCAGAACATCCTTTCGCAGGTTATGTGAAACGACGAGTAAAAGTTCTGCGCCATCGGGGTGTAAGTTACGGTGGTACAAAACGTTGTCTTGAAGCCGGAATCCGCTAAGGGAAGGGTCAGCCTAACGCGATTGAAGGTGGTCAGTGATGGTGAGCAGCGATGGATCTCTGCGCTGTTCATCGGCCACGTTCAGAAAGTCAGTGATGGCTAAAACGCAAGCATCGGAATCCCAATCGAAGGAGCTAGGTGGATCAACGGGGTGCCGGGAGAAGCAATCAGCATCGCTGTGCAGCTTTCCAGATTTTTACACAACCGAGAACGTGTACTCCTGTAATCGAAGTGCCCATCGGCCGAGTCATCCTGTAGGGCGTTGAAGCGTCGACGGCCAGCAAAGCGCATGATAGTCCGTGATGTCTGCGAACGGTTGTCCATATAATATAGACGCAATTTTGCAATGGCCCAAACTAGGGCTAAGCATTCCCGCTCAATGTTAAAATATTTTTTCCGCTTGCGACAGAAGGCGACTAGCGTTAGATATCACACGGTTGGTGCCATTCTGCATCTGCGCGAGTATAGCACCAGTGCCATGGCCACTTGCATCGGTGCGAAGCTCTGTTCGAGCGCATAGATCAAAATGAGCCAACACAGGCGGTGATGTGAGAGAAGTAATCAGCAACGCGAAAGAATGTTCTCTGTCCTTGTCTCAAGAAAAGGGCTTATTTCTTTTGAGGAGATCAGTGAGGGACCTAGCAATATGCGTGAAGCTGAAGACAACGCGGCGGAAGTATGAGCAGAGCCCAATAAAACTGCGAACTTCTTGTGTGGAACATGGCACCGGGAATTCTCGGACTGCACGGACTTTGTCAGGGTCGGGTTGAACACCAGTGGCGTCAACAAGGTGGCCCAGTAGTTTATTCTGCCGACGTCCAAACGCGCATTTCGGCGAATTAAGTTGGAGACCAGCGCAAAGAAAAACGTCAAGAATTGCCGAAAGACGAGACAGGTGGCTTTCGAAGGAGGGCGAGAAAACGATTACATCGTCCAGATAGCAAAGGCAGTCGACCATTTGAAACCGCGGTGAAGACAGTCCGTCATATGTTCAAAAGTAGCCGGGGCATTGCACAACTCAAAAGGCATGACCTTGAAATGGTAAAGGCCATCGGGTGTGATGAATGCTGTCTTCTCGCGGTCATTGACCGAAATCAGCAGGATCCGGATCGGAGGTGAAGGGACGAGAAACAGTTTGCGCCGGGGAGGCAGTCGAGCGCATCATCGATTCGGGGTAGAGGATAAACTTCCTTCTTGGTGATCCGATTCAGGTGGCGATAGTTGACGCAAAAGCGCCAGGTGTTGTCCTTCTTTTTGAATAAGACCACAGGGGATGCCCAGGGACTCGATCAAGGCTAAATCACGTCTTTGCTCAGCATTTTCTCGACCCCCGCATGTATAAGGTGGCGCTCAACATGTGACACGTGGTAAGGGCGTTTGTGAAGTGAACTGGCGTCGCTGTTTTCGATGCGGTGGGCTACGGCACTTCTGCGGCCCAGGGGACGGTCTTCGACGTCAAAGATATCTAGGTAAAAAATTAGAACACCCTGGTGCGCTGTAGCTTGGAAAGGTAAGAGGTCGCCAGGTATCATTTTCTCGAGGAGTGCCTTATATTGCGGGGTGATGAGAGGTTTCGCCATCGTCTTAGTGTCGAGGTTGAAAGAACAAATCGAACTATTATCCAGGGTGAAAGATCAGCTGAATTCATGCCTTGGGGAAGAACTTGGGTTGACGTAGAGAAGTTCAGCACTGGAAGTAGCGCCGTCTTGTTATCAACAATCATTATAGTATGCGGTAGTGCGATGTGGTGCGTAAGGGTCAAATATATGAGGGGAGCCACCAGATAACCTCCATCAGGAACGAACGGAAAGGGTTCATTTGTTACATTTTATTACAGTACTGTCGGTCCGATCTTAAGAGGCAGGAGTGAGTACAAGTGAATACAAAAAAAAGGTTACAATAAACACATATGAAGCATGGCGGCGATAATAACAGCAAAAGACGAAGAGTACAACAAGTTCATTCAAGCACAGCAGCAAGATATCTAAATACCTAGTGAAAACATGAATACGTAAACATATGGAAGAGAAAAAAAGCATCAGGGTTTATGTAAAACTACGTCAGAGCTATGTCCCATGGACTGAAGGGCCTGTAGGTATGATGATAGCAATGACATTCCACCACAGCTGAAGGGAGGGAATTCCAAATGGTTGCCGTTCTCGGGAAAAAAGAATACTGGAAAATGTTGGTGTGACTAGAGAACTCGCTTATTTTTTTATTACGAAGGGACCAAGTGGGCCGCCGGTGGGAGTCTTTTAGATATGTATCTTTTTTATACCTAAGTGTCCATGATAAAGAAGGTCAAATAGTTTCATTCATTCGTGGTGTCGGCGATTGGCTAATTTTTCTAGCTCAGCTGTTCATACAAAAGATGTTACTGATGCCTCCCAGCTGTATTGATTAAATATAAACCCGATTTTCTTTGTATTTTTTTCAATATTGAAATCTTTCGTTTTGTGTATGGATTCCAAACAGCGGCACAATATTCTAGGAGTGGCCGAATAAATGTTTTATAGGCTAATATTTTAACATCTGCAGAGAATCGTAGCCGAGTGCGACTTGAAGAAATGAAATCGGGGCACAAAGGCGATTCGATCGAGCCGTGAGATACCAGTATAACAATCGATGAGGGCGGAGTGGGGGGTGAAAATTAATTCGATGAATGACGTCGTGTGGGCAAGCATTGAAGACTGCGAAGAGAACGGAAGTGTGGTGGCTGGCAACAGTAACGCGGGCAGTGCACATGCCAAGCACCGATGTTCGACTTCCGTTGGCCACTCGAACAGTAGAGAACATAGCAGATGTGAGAACCTTTTTTAGGCGAGATCAAAGTGTAGAACTCATAACAGATACTTGGGCATCAGTGTATATTAGAGCAGTAACGACGAGGCCATCAAGGAACACTCCAAGTAAATTGCGTCTTGAATTTTTAGCTGGTTGAGGGTCTTCGTTCCGAGTCGTCAACGCAGCGCCACCTCCAGAAGCTGCCCTCGTCAGTTTCCCGGGTGATGACAATAATAAGCAGGTGACGGAGAGCTGCGGCTTTGAGGGAAGCGTGACGGCCGACCCTGAGGTGATGGTGAGTGGCTACACCAGTTTTATTAGGCGACGACGTCAGCGTAGGACCATTCGGAGCGTGGAGATGGACGGCGAGGTGAAGGGCCCTGAAGATGGTCATCCGGAAAAGCGGTTTGCGAATAGTGTCCACGATTCTGACGGCGGTCGACATTAGGAACGTTTGGTCGGATATACCACCTGTTGTTGCAATGGCAGGAGATGTGCTCAACTCGAGAGCAAGAAAAGCAAATGGGTTGATCATTGTGCGTACTCCACACAGATGGAGTTCGGTAGCGTGGTAGAAACCGAGAAGTCGGAGCTGCCACAGCGACAAATGGAGCAGAGTGGTGGTCATTGTTGTGGACGGGAGCGCTCATGGGCTGTGGCATGTGCCTGGTGGACTGATCTCCTGGACGCCCAGGTTAGCAAACTCCTGACGTACGACGCATTGAATAAGCGAGACTGTTGCACAGTTGTCTTGCACAGGGGGCTGATAGGAAGCGGGTAACATGGCCTCCAGCTCCTAGCGAACAATCCATGCGATATTGGCAGGAGGCGCAAGTGAACGGGGCGTTGCAGAATCCTCGCAAGACAAAGTAGCAGTGGTGGTTGGTAGTCTCGTGAAGTGGTAGGTTATTCGCCTGCTTTGAGCCTGTTCAAATCGTCGGCATTGAGATATGAGGGAGTTGACAGTGGTAGAATTCCTACACATTAGTATGTTGAAAGCATCGTCAGCTATGCCTTTCAACACGTTGCTGATCTTGTTCGCCTCTGATACGTCTTTGTCAGTCATCCGGCACAGTGCCAGTACGTCTTGGATGTACGTGACGTACGACTATGTCGATGATTGAACACACACCGCGAGTGCCTGCCTGGTTGCCATTTGACGAGCAACAGACCGACTGAACAAGTCGCGAAGCTTTTGCTTGCATGTGTCCTATCTGGTTAATTATTCTTCATGCGTCTCAAACTAGGCGCGTGCCAAACCGCGTAGGTAGAATAAAATATTTGCCAGCATAAGCGTCTCGTCTCACCTGTAGTTGCTGACGCGCTCGAATAATGCGAGCCATTCTTCGATGTGTGTGCTGTCCTTCTCAGAAAACGTGCCAAGGTCAAGAAGATAAGGGGGAATCACAGGTGATAAAGCCGGTGCAGATGGCGAGACCTGAGTGCTGGTTTCAGTTATCGCGGCTAGACAAAGATGGCATTCACTAAGAGTTCCAGAGCAGGGTTGTGTGAAGACCCCGCACATACACCAAAAGTTGTTACGGGGAAAATTTATGCACCAACAGCGGGTCTTGCTAACGCCTAAAGAGCGCACAGTGATGCGGGCCAACTCGGGACACTCGAGAAAGTAACCCACAACAGCCACGTTGTCATCTTCCTCCTTTTGGGTACCATTTCCGCTGCTGTGTCCGAGCGACAGTTTCATACACATATCAATATGTTCCCATAACAACTGGGGCGCACCCCTATCGTCCGCCACCGGATTGACACAAGTGACACACAGCAATCCTCGCCCCGTCACTGTGATCACTTGACCAAGAGAAGAAAAATTGACCAGGTATCGGATGATTTGATTATGACCAGATTTGTCGAACGGTTCAACCGTCCCTGGGGTTCACCGGTATCAATGATCCTCGAAGGAGAAGGCTTCTATCAGCTCTGTGAGGGAAACCCGCGGTGGTTAACTGTGGCCACGAGGAAGGATGCTTATCTTATCCCTAAAATTTACTGATTCATTCATAAAATACTGCGGGCCCCATGAGAATCTAAGCATGAGTGAATGCATACTTAGGTAATAATAATAACAAACGTCATGCATTTGAAAGAATGAAATAAGTAAAACGTACACATACACATATATGCATACACTTAAACGCCAACCACTCTAAAAGTAACAAAAAAGTAGAAAAATATGTAAAGTGACAGATATGTAAAACAACTACAACAGTGTCTTCTATATTTATATGCAATAAAGTAATTGCTGACAGAAAGTACCGTGGTTCTCAATATAACGCCCAAAAAATAAATGGCCTATGCTTAACAAAGTATACAAGCTAATAATAAAATCAAAAAGAGGACATGACTGCATGCGTCCTATGGAACTCGCTTCCATCAACATGACTGCCTAGCGCTGAGCTAATTGAGCAAATGGCTAACGATTTGCTATATTAGCTCAGCTAAGCAGCCATGTTGATAGGAGCACATTCCATTCATTTACCGTGCGTGGAAAAAATGAGAATTTGAACGCAATAGTTTTAGTGCTGAACAGGGTTAGGCATTCAGCATGACGGCCTAATTTGCCACGTTGAAACGAGCGATGCGTAATCCCTTTCGTTTTTTTTTCGTTTCTGTGTTTTGAGCTGAAAGGGAAACTTCATTTCGTGTACTTTTTGGTGAAGTTGCAATGTCTGAATACCATGTTGACTTATTCAGGTGGGTGGGGAGTCAGTCGACCATTACTTTGAATGAACCTTATAGATTTCCAGTTAATCTTTTCGAGTGCATCGGTGTTTTTGTGCGCACCCCACACTATAGCGGCACATTCAAGCTTCGGTCTAAAGAGTGAGAAATATGCTATTTGTTTACCCTCAGCTGGCGCTTGTTTCAACTTATGTCTGAGAAGACAAAGTTTTTAGAAGTGGGACGCACAAATGTTCGATATGTGTGAACCCCGTATCAGCCTACTTGTTACAGGTATTCATAAATATTTGCAGTTTGTAACTTTAACTAGATCAATGGTTTCAAGCGAGGACGGTTAGGTAAGAGAGTGTTTTTTTTTGTTTCATAAAAACAGTTTTCTTGGCGTTAAGAGCTACTTCTCATCGCTCAAAAAATTTATGATATGCATGTTATGAAAGCCGCGTTGACTAAATCGTGGCTGCTCTGGGGGATGTCTGCTACTTCATCACCTCAGATGCTAGTCGCGGTTACCTGCAAGCTCAGATATAGCTGGCTTACGTGGAAAAATATGCGTTCCCCTCTCACGGAGGTTTGTACGAGTTTACCCGCATACCGTTTGACTGTTCTAGAGCTTCAGCTACATTGCAGAGAATGATTGACTGCATTCTTGGGGACACTAAATGAGGTTTCGCCACACCGTACCTTTACATTTTCGTCATCTTCTCTCGGACGGTCAAGGACTGTGTTGACTCTAGACCAGAAGAAAGCTCGAATACCTGAGACTAACATTTCACCATTGGGCTTTCCCATCGAGACTGGTCACGTTCTACCGTGCGAGGAGGAGGAACGCCGGTGAACACTGAGGGCGTGAGGCACTTTTTGGGCATGGTGTACTGCAGTCAGTTCATCGAGTCAGTTCATGCGTGGACCTTCAATCGCCCTTACTGTACTGTGGAAAAAGTTGCCGCAATGAAGCTGGGGCCCAAAGCAAGAGTGAGCATTCAAGGACTATGCGAAGCTCTCGTGGTCACACCTGATGTGAAGCTGCCTGACCTCAACAGGGAGTTTGTTGTTCAAGTGGACGTGAGCGATTTGGGTCTCGGGCGGTGGCGCTTCACGAACCCGATGGTGCACTCCGGCCTGTCGCCTATGCGAGCCGGTCACTTGATGCTGCTGGGCGTAACTACAGCGTGATTGAAAGGAAACGTATCGCTATAGTTTATGCTCTTCGAAACTATGACTGCTACGTCGAAGGCATGCCAATCGTAGTGAAAATGAACCACATGAAACTCACCTGGCTTAAGTGCTCCGCAAGCCCACGGGCCACCTCCTGCGCTGGGCATTGCAACAGTACAAATTTGCCGCAGTACCGTTTGCAGTGTCGTATCGGAAAGGGAGTTCAAACCTCGTGACTAACACCCTGTCATGAGCTCCCATTCTTGCGTCTGACACTTGTGTGCGCCACACCCAAGGCGAATCGCACCAAGTAGAGTCCGAGGCCTCTGGCTCCAACGCGTTGAAAGTCGTGAGTCCTGAATGCGTAGTCACTTTTGTGTTAAGGGTCTCGGGTGAGTACGCATACCTGGTAGACCCTGTGACATCTGACGGTATCTTCTTCAGCAGAAAGAACCTACTTAAGACGCAACAGTACGATCCGTTTTTCAGCAAATCGTTGACGGGCTCAACGAGATGAACTCCTAAGACGAGTTTGGTGGTCAACCCACCGAACCCAATCAGACAGCTAGTATTGCTGCGGAAGCGTTGGGTTCGTTCGTAATTGCTTGATGCTTATGGTGTTTTTCTGTAGTACGTCCCACATCAAAAAAATTCCGCCATATCCACGAAGTGAACGATGATGAGTGGGCGAAGCTCCGGAGGTAAACCTGGTAAACCATGAATCCTCTGTACATTTTGCCCACTCGATTTTATTACATCGCTCCCCCTAGCGTACGTCGCCGCACTAAATCGAACGATTGCCTTGAACCAATGACACGCGCCATATGTGACATCATTCTTATTTTATAAAATATCGCGTCTTTCATCAACTACAAGTACCGCTTTCTAGTTTATAACATCTTGCATCTTTTCATCATCAGCTACAAGTACCACCATCTAGTAAACACTACAAGAACTAAACGAGAGGTGGCTACATACAGGAGACGGTACCGCCATCTAGTGAACACTGCAAGAACTAAACTAGAGGTGGCTACATACAGGGGACGGTACCGCCATCTAGTGAACACTGCAAGAACTAAACTAGAGGTGGCTACGTACAGGCTACAGGGGACGCACAGCCCACGCCCTAAGGAGCTTCGCCCCTAAAAGCTCGCCAGAAGTCTTTTAGGGTGGTTACACCCTCAATCTAAAGAAAGGCACCCTTGGGTATTTTCAGGACTCGCAGTTGGCCACACATTCGAGTGGCTTTAGGACTTTTCAAAAGATGTGCCGCTGCTACCTGGCCTGGCTTGAAGCGTGATGTCCCTCACTATCTCCGCTCATGCCACGTCTGCCGATGCGTGAAGCCTCGCGGCGGCAAGTCTCTCGGGCTCGTAAAGCCAATCGACAGCCAAGCACTCTGGTGAGTCATGGCCTTTCACACTTCACGAAGTGTGCTGAGTTGTTTCCCTTTCGGATATTGACGGCATCCTCAATCTTGGAGGAGCTGACTGAAGTGTTTACCCGCTTTCGCTTTCTGGCGGCGCAGATCACAGACATACGAACTATTCACGGAGATCACGGACTATTTTATGGATATGGTGTTTGTGGTTGCGTGTGCTGCCTTTGACATCGAGCCCCGCAAAACAACTACATAACACCCACAGGCCAACCCGACTGAACGGATAAACTGGAACCTCAAGTCCTTGCTGACCGCCTTTGCGCAGCACCATAGAAATTGGTATGTCTATCCTAACAAGATAGACCTCTTTTTAGCCAGTGGTGAGTGGTTCAACCGGGTACACGCACATTTTCTTAACTTCGGAAAAGATCTGCTTAACCCTATAGACTGCGTTCTACAGGGGAGTAGAGGACCGTTCACCACAAAAGCCCGGTCATCAGACTACGCGACGGAACTGGGCTCGCGGATGAATGCAGCCCTCGACGTGCCACGTTCCAACCAGGCAAAAGCGCTAGCTTGACAAAAGACTACATACGATGGGTCACACAGGAACGTGCAATACGATGTTGGCGATCTCGTCCTCCGACAAAAACACGTCTTGAGTGACACCGCAAAAAGCATCTCAGCCTCCCTGTCGGCCAAGTGGTTAGGGCTGTACTGACTGCAGACCAAAGTGTCGCCTCTGGTGTACATGCTAGCTGACTTCCAAGGAAGACAAACCAGTGGTCCAGTTAAAGTCTTCAACTTCAAACCTTTTGTTGCCCACAGGAACGAGATAAGAGGAGGGAGGTGGTCACTCAACTGCAGGAAAGCCGTGAAAACAAGTCACACCACCAGTAAAACTTGCGTGAACGCACTTAAGCACTCTTTCTTCCACTGGCAGGCAGCTGACCTTGATTGCATACCACGTTAGTAAAAGGCACGGTGCGGTGCACTTTGCCTTTTACTAACACCGCGCACCGTACCGGTACGCGGACACAAGTCTGGAAGTAGTAGAAGGCCCTCTCGTTTTAAATAAGCCTCTTAAGTATCATCTATTCATGCCTTACCCTGGCAAGCGCCCCTTTTGTAGGGTAACACCATCCGGTAGGCATTCTTTTCGGCAAGCCGGCTATGCCGGGATCTTGGCTGTCCACTTCTTCATCAACCAGCCGTCTCCCAATGCCTCAGTCCACCGTGCCGCCAGCCTGTTCCTGACTGGTGACCTGCTGTTCCTGGTATTTTCTGTGGTGGTCTGGTTCCCGCCTACTGCCTGGTGACTCCCCCTTCCAGCTCAACGCGCCTGGCGGCGTCGGCAGCTGCTTTCGGTGGCTAGACCGCGCACTCAAGCCTGGGCCCAGTTTCTAGCGTGGTCGCTCCGGCTTCCGTTCCTGGCTGCCTGCCATTCCATCTAGTTATTCCTGCCAGCCATAGTACCAGTGCCTTACGGTGGTTGCAGCCAAGCCACGCATGCTCCCGGCTGCATATTTTTCAGTCCTGTGTCCTCAAGCTGGCCGGATGACCTGCGTGCAGCCTTGCCATTTTCTTGGGTGAGCCGACCTTGCTTTGCTATCTGGCCTCCGACAGCTTTTTTCGCAGGCTAGCGTTGGTCTATAGAAAGACGAAATGAGGAAATCGAGCACTCCCTCCCCTTTGGCGCCTTGCTTGCCAGCTTGCGCGAGTGCTTGCCTTGTGTGACTTGAACAACGGGAACATGGCCACCATGGTTTCACCGTCAGGCCTTTTTGTCTGGCACGAGCCACATTCTGGTCTTTGCTTCGCCGAGAGACGTCTCCAAACATGCCAGGACAACACCGTCTCCCCTCATGTCACCTTAGCATAATTTACGGTGCTTCACCAAATCTCATTTACCACCCGTGACATTCCGTCTTCTGGTAGCTCGTGCTCGCCCGGCGCTCGCCTGATGCCGGGCAGATTCACACATGCCTGCCATGGCCACTCGATGAAAGAGCGCACGGGAAGGGGCCGCAGCGTGCTCTTAACGCGGCGTGACAGGTCTAGTTCCCGAACGAAGGCTGTGGCGCCACAGGGGGGGGGGGAGTTTTCACGACCTTTCATTGAATCGCAAGGGTGGTGCGCTTGCGGTAGTTACAAATGAGCACGTGCATCTGAGTGTGACCCGCGAATTTTTTTATTATCCGTCTACCGTGTGCCAACTAGGTAATTACCAATCATGCTTTTACATAGCTGCAGTCCTAGCAAATTTTCGGTATTGTACTGCTCGAGATGCATGGAGCCTTGCACACCACTCAGGGTTCGCGGAAGTAAGCCTTGTGAGGTCATTTTACTCGCAACCTACAAGATCACAACTAACTGATCTGGAAAATCTACACCTTTCCTAATGCATCGAAATTCATTATAGTAAATATAAGTGTGTCGATTCAGCAAACGTTGCCTCAGATTTAATGATTTCATTTAGAATAAGCACCCTCAACAGCTGCCTTTGCCACTGTTCATTTAACACAAAATAAGATACAGTTTTTACATCCTCTAAACTCGTCTATAGTATTCATAGAATACAGTATCACATGCGACAACCAAGAAATATACTTTGCATGTGTGTGATCTCATAACAGCCGACTCGAGCTTTTTTGAAATTTCAGTGACTGTAACTTCAGTGCTGGCAATTGAGCGAGCAGTTACGAAGTGAATAATATGAAAACTGTTAGACGAAAAAAACGAAAAATTGGTAAAAATGCGAACACAACTATTTGTGTTCCTGTGCTTTTGAATGTTTTCTCCATTTCCGTTACGACGTTTGTAATGATACTGCAACTTATTCAACCTTGCATTCAACAGTAAACAAAGAATTGTAACAAATTGTGTGGAAATATTTTATTTATTCTCAATTTAGGGCTTATTCAGGCATTTTAAGTAGTTTTACTTCTTTAAACCTTTGCGTAATAAACCATTTGAAGATTTCTTCACAGCTAGGTATGCGATATTTTTCAGAGAGAATATCCGAGTGAGTGCATATTAGTTGGCGACACTCACTCACACACACAAAAGGTGCCCCGTTTCGCAGCCGACATGCATATGTTTACGTTCACTCTCCCGCAACCACTAGCTGCAAACGCTGTTGAATCCAAGAGTTTTGACACCAACCTCCCGTTTTCTTTTATCTCTAGTTTTTTTTCTAATTTGCGGCTTATATATAGTCTTCTTCTAATTATTTGATGGATATGTGGGGTTCAACGCCCCAAAACCACCATACGAATATGAAAGACGCCGTAGTGGAGGGCTCTGGAAATTTCCACTACCTGGGATTCTTCTTTGTGCACCCATATCTGAGTACACGGCCTGCAACACTTTCGCTTCCATCGGAAATGCAGCCGCCGTAGCCGGGATTGGATCTCGTGACCAGCGGGTGAGCAGCCGAGTACCTTAGCCACTAGACCACCGTGGTGAGGCAGTTTTCTTCTATAACGCCTGCCTCTAAGCCCTTGGCCCATTTGTCATTATTTCCGGTTATTTCCGAACGTTATTGCGTTGTGGACGTCGTGCATCTCCCGCAAGGCCATGTAGAACTGATGTTGGTTTTCGTACAACAGCTTTAGCACCCCTTCTAGTAAAGAAGTTCGGCTATCTGTGGTCATTGGAGGAATGACACATAGACTCAAACTTACATCTGAAGATATGCTAAGGCAAAAAGATGCCGAAAAGCAGCTGGTGGGTGCAAGATTTTATATTTGAATATATATATATATATATATATATATATATATAAATATATATATATATATATATATATATATATATATATATATATATATATATTGTTAAGGCGTTTAATAGCCGGTCCACAGCGAGCAAGCACAATGGCGACAGTAACGGCCAAGCACGGGCTCTCAGTGCGAGCGGCGTCCTTGTTGGGTAGCCCCACTAGAAGGTACTCAAGAGTTCGACCCATTTCATAGTTCGGAGGCTTCGCTACAATTACCCCGGGGTCGAAGAGGGAGCCGCCTGGCGACCTAAGAGCTTGTTATTATGAGCGGGTCATAATAAGCCTTCAGGCGCTCCACGTTGACGATGTCTCGCCCACGGCGGCGCATGTCCGAAGATTGTTCAACGGGTTCGATCAGATAGTTGGCGGGTGAGGTGCGCTCGATGACACGGTAGGGGCCTTCGTATTTGGGACGTAGTTTGGAAGAGAGGCCAGCGGCAGAGGTCGGGATCGAGAGCCATACAAGCGCACCAGGAAGGAACGTGGGCTCAGAAGTGGTGCTGGCATCACGGATACTCTTCTGCCGCTCTTGCTCTTGCGTCGTAAAAGTCTTGGCAAGCTCGCGACACTCTTCAGCAAGCCTGGCTGTCTCGGAAATAGGTGTACAATCAGATAGATCCGGCGTGTACGGGAGTATCGTGTCCATGGTGTGCGACGGGTGCCTTCCGTACAGCAAGTAGAAAGGTGAAAAACCAGTCGTGCTCTGAGGGGCGGTGTTATAGGCGTAGGTGACGAAGGGCAGTATATTATCCCAATTAGTGTGGTTGGCAGCGACGTACATAGAAAGCATGTCGCCGAGGGTGCGGTTAAAGCGTTCGGTGAGGCCATTCGTCTGTGGGTGGTAAGCAGTAGTTTTGCGGTGGACAGATGGCACTCCGTCAGAATGGCTTCGACGACTTCCGACAAGAAGACACGGCCTCGATCGCTGAGAAGCTCTTGGGGTGGTCCGTGGCGCAGTATAAATCGATGCATTAGGAAGGACGCAACATCGCGCGCAGCAGCCGCAGGGAGAGCGGCGGTTTCGGCGTATCGCGTTAAATGGTCAACGGCAACGATGGCCCAGCGGTTACCAGCCGACGTCAGAGGAAGTGGTCCATACAAATCGATACCTACGCGCCCAAAGGGACGGTCAGGGCAAGGTAACGGTTGTAGACTGGCGTGCGACATGTGAGCTGACGGTTTACGGCGTTGGCAAGTGAGGCAAGAGCGAACGAACTGCTGCACATAGCGGTACATCCCGCGCCAGAAGTAGCGTTGTCGAATGCGATGGTAGGTTTTGAATACCCCATAGTGCGCGCATTGCGGATCAGAATGGAAGGATTCACATATCTCTGACCGCAGACTGCGGGGTATCACGAGTAACCACTGCGGGCCGTCGGCGTCGTAATTGCGTCGGTGTAGAAGGCCGTCACGAATGGCGAAATGGCGAGCTTGACGACGCAATGCACGCGTGGATGGCGTTGCGGATGGATCAGAGAGCAAGTCGATCAGCGGGCCAATCCAATTATCCTTTCGCTGTTCGGTAGCGATTATGTCAACGTCAATGGCAGAAACAGCAGCCGAGGATACTGAGCAGAGCACATCACCTTCAGGCAGAGGGGAGCGCGAGAGGGCGTCGGCATCAGCATGCTGGCGTCCATTGCGGTACAGCACGCGGATGTCGTAGTCTTGTAAACGAAGAGCCCAACGGGCGAGACGGCCTGAGGGATCTTTCAATGATGAAAGCCAGCATATTGCATGATGGTCGGTGACGACATCGAATGGGCGACCATACAAATACGGTCGAAACTTTGTAAGAGCCCAGACGATCGCCAGGCACTCTTTCGCCGTGACGGTGTAGTTTGTCTCAGCTCTCGTGAGCGTACGGCTTGCATATGCTACGACATATTCAGGGAATCCGGGTTTGCGCAGCGCCAGGACAGCGCCGAGGCCTACACCGCTGGCGTCTGTGTGCACCTCCGTCGGGGCCGTAGGGTCGTAGTGGCGTAGAATGGGAGGAGATGTCAACACATGGCGGAGCTTCGCGAACGCGTCGTCGCACTCAGACGACCACGAACTGAGGGACCCGTTACTTCCAAGGAGCTTCGTCAGCGGTGATATGATCGTGGCAAAGTTTCGTATCAAGCGTCGGAAGTACGAGTACAGGCCCACGAAACTACGCAGTTCTTTCACGGACGCAGGTTTCGGGAATTCGGCCACGGCCCGAAGCTTGGCTGGGTCAGGAAGAATGCCATCCTTGGACACGACGTACCCAAGGATGGTGAGTTGCCGTGCTGCGAAGCGGCACTTCTTCAGATTTAGTTGCAAGCCGGCATTGCTGACACGTGCAAAAACTTCTTTCAGACGTTGGAGGTGCGTAGAGAAATCTGGAGCGAACACAACAACGTCATCGAGGTAACACAAGCACGTGTGCCATTTCAAGTTGCGCAGAACGGTGTCCATCATGCGCTCAAAGGTCTCAGGTGCATTACATAGACCAAACGGCATGACGTTGAATTCGTACAAGCCGTCGGGTGTGATGAACGCAGTCTTCGGTCGAGCGTCATCAGCCATGGGTACTTGCCAGTACCCCGAGCGCAGATCGAGAGAAAAAAAAATTCGGCTCCGTGAAGGCTGTCAATTGCGTCATCGATGCGCGGCAGTGGGTAAACATCCTTGCGAGTGATCTTATTGAGCCGTCTGTAGTCTACACAGAACCGCGCAGAACCATCTTTCTTCGCAACAAGAACAACAGGAGACGCCCATGGACTGTCCGAGGGCCGAATAACGTCGCGTCTGAGCATATCATCAACCTGCTCGTTAATTTCCCGACGTTCAGCAGGCGACACGCGGTAGGGACGTTGCCGTAATGGTGGATGGGCACCAGTATCGATACGATGCGTAACAGCGGACGCACGACCGAGAGAACTTCGCCCGACATCGAAAGAAGAACGATATTCTCGCAAGAGGTTCAGAAGCTGGGAACGCTGTACCGACGTGAGGTTGTCATCAATGCAAGGGCCAAATACATCAGGAGATGACGAATCAGAAGTGGAAACAGCACTGATGGTACGCAAATTGGGACAACGCGAGTCATCAGGTACGTCCAGGACTTGTGCGTTATCCACTGGTTCCACTCTGCCGAGACATTCCCCTCGAACCAAGGTAACAGTGTACGGGGATGGGTTGGTCACGAAAATAGAGGCGTTGCCCTGGGTGATTTTGCACGGTCGCGAAAGGTACTAGCAACCCTTTCCTTCGGCAAGCACGGTCGGATGGCGAAACGAGTGCAATTGTGTCGAAGAGTCCAGCGCAGTAGACAGATACACCCATCGTGGAGCTTGGAGGCACTATGGTATCGTCTTTCACGAGAATCTTGCTCACTTTCGAAGAACTGTCTTCCGGCGTCAAATGCGAGAAGGGGGAGAGTTCAATTTCGGCGGCGGCACAATGGATGACGGCGTCGTTGCGGGAGAGAAAATCCCACCCCAGGATGACGTCATGAGAGCATGCGGGAATGATGATGAATTGGGCGACATACAGAACGTCCTGAACGACAACGCGAGCTGTGCACCCTGCTGTAGGATGGATACGATGCAAACCGGCGGTACGAAGGGACAATCCAGAAATTGGCGTCATCACTTTACGAAGCAAGCGGCAAAATTTTTCGTCCATAACGGATACTGCAGCTCCTGTGTCAATAAGAGCAGATGCGTGAACACCGTCCACAAGCACGTCAATGACATTAGATGGGCGGCTTTGAGGGCTTTCACAATGCGATAGCATCGCAGTCCTTGCCTCGGGGACTGCGACGACTAGTTTTCCCGCTCGTGAGCAGCTGAACTTGGCCGCATGGGGGACGGGGAACGACGTCGTGGAGACGGTGACCTGCGAGAAGATGAAGCTAGTCGAGTTGGCGGTGGCATAGACGGCGTTTCCTCGTGATAGGTACGCCTAATCAGGCCAGCAACAGGCGACGAGATATGGGGCGTCTGTACGCGAGTGCAATAACGTGCTACGTGGCCGGCGTAACCGCAGGCAAAGCAAATGGGCCGGTTGTCGGATGTGCGCCATCGGTTCGCCGGGGTAGGTCTTGTCCATGACGCAAGAGCCGATGGACGGAACGGTGGCTGGAAAGGCTGCAGGGGATGCTGGAGCTGAGTCTGAGAGGTCACGTCAACATACGTAGCCGGCATACCCGCTGCAAAGGATGGAGGTCGTGCGGCAGCTTCGGCGTAAGTCAGTGGGGCGGGCGCTTGAACGACTGGAGGCGGCCTGGCGACCACTTGGGCGTAACTTGGGGGTACAGGAGCCGGAAGCTGTTGTGGGTGGTACGCAGGCATAACCTCCGCTATTTCCTGCTCAATCGCTCGGCGGATGGGGGGGAAATTGGTAGTGGCCGATTGTTGAGCAGCGGGTGGGTGGGCGAAGGGCAGGAGAGAGAACTGCCGTGCGATTTCCTCACGTATGAAGGACTTGAGGTCTGCCAGCAGTGCCACCTGGTCACAGCTCGCCTCCAAGCCTGCAAGCCCTGCATCTCGTGGTGTGGAGCGACGGGTCATCGAACGCTGCCGGCGGAGCTCCTCGTAGCTCTGGCACAGCGTGATGACCTCAGCTACTGTGCCTGGGTTTTTGGCCAGCAGCATCGTGAAGGCATCATCGGCAATGCCCTTCATGACGTTCCGGATCTTGTCTGATTCGGACATGCTGTCGTTGCATTTCTTGCATAGGTCCAAGACGTCTTCAATGTAGCTGGTGAATGATTCACCGGCCTGCTGAGCGCGTTCGCGTAAGCGCTGCTCGGCTTGCAGCTTACGAACGGCAGGGCGGCCAAAAACGTTGGTGATAGCGGTCTTAAAATCGGACCAGGTTGCGAAATCAGACGCGTGGTTGTTATACCACATGCCGGCCACACCCGCGAGGTAGAAAACCAGGTTGCCGAGTTTACCTGCCTCGTCCCAATGATTGGGGACGCTGACGCGTTCGTACATGACGAGCCAGTCCTCGACGTCGGTGCCATCCGCGCCGGTGAAGACAGGTGGGTCGCGGATGCGGGGGACACCGGAACATGGCGTCGGCGCAGGAGGAAGCGTTTGCTGGGCGGCGTCTTGTTGCATGGTTGAAGGCACGGTACGGGATCTAAGCTCCAAGGGCATCGAATGTGAACCGAAGATGTTTGAAGGGCACAGCACTCTCCACCAAAATGTTAAGGCGTTTAATAGCCGGTCCACAGCGAGCAAGCACAATGGCGACAGTAACGGCCAAGCACGGGCTCTCAGTGCGAGCGGCGTCCTTGTTGGGTAGCCCCACTAGAAGGTACTCAAGAGTTCGACCCATTTCATAGTTCGGAGGCTTCGCTACAATATATATACTGGCACCCGACACAGATGTTGAGAGCCTCTAGCCGAGAGATTGTGAGGAGGGTCGTTTTGGAAAGAGCTGCGGTAGGAAAAAAAAGAATGCATAAACGATCTCCTATAATAATATTTGTTTACTTTTCCTATTATTTGTTATTGTTGTTTTGTTCTGCTTCCATTGTGTGCGCCCAACTTGTGGCTTCTGTGTCTATTGATAATAAAACCATCCATTCAGTATTTTCATTTTAGCCTCTCCACGGGCACATGTGAATACAGATAGTACTCAAACGCATTTGTCTTCTGGCAGTCTTCGTCATCGCGTGTACTCGGCTGCCCTACAGAAGAACGGTTTTGTGATATGGAAACATTAAAACGTGGTTGTCCCTTAGTAACACGGCCCGTATATATATATATATATATATATATATATATATATATATATATATATATATATATATATATAGTCAAGCATATCTTCCGTGAGCGGTCTAAACGTGTTTTGTTTCGGCCTAGAGTCTGGCCTCCATCAGGATTGAGGGTACAGTTTGTTGGTGCTCACCTTTATGCAATCTTGAATAATAGGGTGAGAGAAAGAGGGAAAAAAAGAAAAAAAGAAAAAAAAGGCGATTATAAGGTGGACGCCCGCGGGCGCCCCCTTTTACTCTTCCTTCCCCTTCCCCCTCCAACTCTCTACCATTTATCCTTTTCACCTTTAGAATGTTTGCGGTTTGTGTAGCTTTCCTTTTACTAACGGATTGTTCCCGACCAGACGGCGCCTCCTGGCCGTGGCGGTTCAGTGTGGGGGAAAAAGAGCTTTTTTAAGAAGTTTAGGCCTTTAACTACTCAGCGCACTGTCGACATCTCGTCACACAAATAGGGGCACCACGTATTGTCGCAGAGGCTGGCAAGCGGGTGCAATGGCAATTCTTGCCCGCTTCTGCATTACGCGTGCAGAAGGGGGCCTCCCGACTGTGCACGGGGTTGGTGTTGGGCATGTCATGTTTGGCACAATTGATTGTGTAGTGAGGTAAAAACAGAAACAGATGACAGCTGCACTTAGAAAGAGTAGTTACACTTCAAATTATTTTGAGTTGTCCAGTGCCCTTCGCAGCTGCAGTGCCGTGCGCTCAGTTTTTTTTTCATTATTGCCGTTATTGTTTTCTAATGCTTTAATTGCTCTGGTGGTTCGGTGTGGGGAAAAAGAGCTTTCTAAGGAATTTAAGCCTTTAACTACTCAGCGCACTGTCAACATCTCGTCACACAAATAGGGGCACAGCGTATTGTCGCAGAGGCTGGCAAGCGGGTGCAATGGCAATTCTTGCCCGCTTGTGCATTACCCTTGCAGTTGGCGCCTCCCGACTGTGCACACGGTTGCTGTTGGGCATGTCATGTTTGGCACAATTGATTGTGTAGTGAGGTAAAAACAGAAACAGATGACAGCTGTGCTTAGGAAGAGTAGATACACTTGAAATTATTTTGAGTTGTCCAGTGCTCTTCGCAGCTGTAGTGCCATGCGCTCAGTTATTTTTTTCAATATTGCCGTTATTGTTTTCTAATGCTTTATATGCTGAAAGTGTACCCGGATTCTCATTTGTTCCTCTATCGAGTGTGTTAAATTAGTAGATTTGACTCTCTTATATATATATATATATATATATATATATATATATATATATATATATATATATATATATATATATATATATATATATATATATATATATATATATATATATAAGACTGGTTGACGTTGCCTGCCTCATTAATCACACGAATCCCCCTCCACCAGAAAGAAGGCATGAAATATGAACAAGAAAAATAAATAAGGAGAGGTTGAAAGGTCACAAATGTCAAAATTCACAATCGGTTCTTGCTACAGAGGAGTTCCATGAACTTCCAAAGACTACAGGAGAGAGTGCAGCAGTCTGGTTAGCGCAGGAGTTCTGGGGGCGAGGCTGACTGTGCAATTGTGGAAAAGATATGCGCGTCTTTTCTGATTGCACTAACCATGACACTGCTTCAGCAGCTGCGAAAAGTGAACGAGGTTGGACGTCCTTGTAGCCTTTGAAGGTCGGACGTCGTAGGCCCCGAATTTTCTGTCGCGGGCTCTGTATTTTATGTCGTGGATGAGACAGAAGCATTGCTTCCAGCTTCAGTTTGCGAGAACCGAAGCTTATGATACGATTTCTGTGTTCCTGCATTTGGCAAATGGTAGCGTTCAGTCTGTTTTGTGGTTTTCTGTGGTGGTATCTCTGTGGGTAGGATGGTACATGATGCCTTGGTATCTTGTACAGAACACTTCCTTGACGTTTCCTTCTACTAATTTGGCTCAGATGTTGACTTGGTTTTTTTTAGTTTGTGTCATTCCTGACGACCATCCTTAATCCGCAAATCTGCTTTATCTTATTTTAGTTCGTCGTGGTGCCGTATTTTCCAGAGTTCGAGTTCTTGATGGCACTGCTGATGTTGCGGAATCTTACGAGGTAATAGGAGTCGCCTTTAGTAATAAGAGCCTGCTTTTCTTTGATAGTTGGTGTGACCAATAAATATTTGGTAGTCGTTGGGTTGTCGTGATTCTGGAAAGAAAATGAAGGTGGTGCACTAGAAACGACAAAAAGGTCTTTGGAGGCTTCTTCTGCACTGTTCACATAGAAGCGCTCTTGCGCATTTTGTGCGATGCTCGATTTCTCTGAGCCTTCTGCTTCGTTTCGACTGTCTAGTGTGTGCGCACCGCACGGTGGTGAATGAACCCGTCCGGAAGGAGCAAGGCTTGACAGGGTATTTTCGTGAATTGTCTGGTCGTGTACCGTGGTCGCCGCGTCATTATGAGGCAAATGATGAGCGATGGGAGCACTTAAAGAGCCGCGTGGTGGAAAAACGTGTGGTGGAGCGCGTATGCGAGACAAATAATTACGAGCATAAGGTCGGTGAGCAACGTCTCACGTCTTATACCGGAGCACCGACTTTTGAAATGCCGACTTTCGTGCAGAAGGGAGGCGCGCTTGATGGTTAGGTTTTTCCCAAAACACGCATGGTTTTCTGAAAGTAAACTCATGTGCCATTTTGTCTCTTGACAGTTGTCAATTTACGTTGTGCTTTCGAATGCTTGAGAACTGTTAAGGAAATTGACGATAGTGTGCGGTTTTTTTCCAGATGGTCGGATATAAGTAGGTCTTGGTCATAGTCATTAAAATTAGTAATCATCTCTTCTTTGATCTTTTGCCATGACTCGTCATTTTCAAAGATGTGGCTAAAGTAAAACCTAAATGCCTCACCTGAGATGTAGTCAGTGAAGTTGGTGATCATCTCCTGTTCCAACCAGGATGCAGCGGCGGCGTGGAGCTCGAATAGGTCGAACCAGTCCTGTACGGGTCCGTCGCCCGCTTATTCGGCGTACTTGGGGATACCAAGGTCACACGAAAGTTAGTTCCGTAGTCGATATATGGTCAGGGCGTCTTTTTCTGACGTGCGTCGATGATGGGACAATGATGAAGTGGCTGAGAGGTCTTCATCCTGTCGACTCCTGCGATGCTATAATGAATGGGAGACGTCGCCTGGCTCATACGCCATGTCTTGTCTTGTCTTTTCTCCTAGGAGATCTTGGCTCATACCCACATGAGGGATTGGCCACACTGTACCTCATAATAGATCATTTTTTACAACGCTTGCTAAAAAAATAAAGAGAAATTAGATAGGAAGAATAATAATGTTCCTTTGAAAAAAACATGAAACATTCCAGAAGAATGCGATAAACCAGAATACATAAAACAAATTAACAAGAATGGGGAAGGGGGAGAAAGAATTGAATATATCTGGCAGTACCACTAGCAGCGTATCCTTCCGGTTGCCTGAATGAATTTATGTAGCGCTGACAGAATAGCACTGCGGCCCACACCCAACTGACTGGCTCCAAACGACATGTTTATTCCATTCTGCACTTCTTCCTTCTCGGCCCCTACCAACCATCGCTTCATACGTAACACATATATATATGACCGAATAGTCAATAATGCCAAGTTATTTTTCATTCACTTTTCTTTCTTCGTATTTATATTACTTTGGTTCTAATAAATTTTTATACATTACATATACAATATTGTGTCAAAACATGAAAAACCGAGCCCTTAGGTATACACTTCTATCCCATATAAATATATGGTGCACCTCGCACGTTGTTGAGTGACCGGGGCAAGGCCTTCATGTCGACAGTTTTTGACGAAATTCTAAAAACTTGTGGCACACTTCATAAGACCACATCCGCTAACCACCCGCAGACAAATGGGCTGACAGAGCGATTCCAGCGGACTCTAATCGACATGATATCCATGTACATCGGACCAAACCACGATAATTGGGACAAAATCTTGCCGTTCGTAACATTTGCACACGACACCGCTGTTCAACGAACCACCGGGTATTCACCTTTCTTCCTCGTCTATGGTCGTGCGCCGACATTCACCATTGACGCCTCTTTCTTCAATGTAATGAAAAAACGTCGACGACTACGCCAGAACATTTCGTCTCAAGGCTTGCTGAGGCATGGCAACGTGCTCAACTCAAAACGGAGGCCAGTCAAGAAGACCGCAAGCAACGCTATGACAGCTTTCGTCGAGAAGTCACCTTCCGTCCTGCAGATGAAGTACTACTTTGGACGCCTGTTCGCACACCCGCATTGTGTGAAAAGTTTCAGTCTCGCTTTCTATGACCTTACGTTGTTTGTGAAAGAACATCTCCGGTCAATTACCTTGTCACTCCCGTCGAGGGTTCCTCGGACCGTCGTTACCGTGCCTCCGAGATTGTCCACGTTTCACGTCTTAAACCCTTTGTGCGCCGTACCTTTCCCGCCTAAGTATCAGCCGGGCCGGCCGCTCAAGTGCGCGGGGAAAATACGTGTGAGCATTATTTATGCGTCCCATCTTTTTATCTGTAAATACTCATCATCACCAGTCAAGTTTAGGTTGTGGGGCACATACTCGAGTCAATAAAAGGAGAGTCTCGAAACACTCGACGCCATCTTACAATATATATATATATATATATATATATATATAATTGTGAGCTCTGACTATTCACTTCATCACCTTCATCTGAATACCCAAATAACTGCTGTAATCATCATTATCTTTTATCTTTAGATGTGCGGTCTGCGCTGCTTGTGGCTTGCGCGCCTGTGTTGGAGAATACAATGGTCGTTTCGTCGTACCTGACGTCGTATCACAATATATATATATATATATATATATATATATATATATATATATATATATATATATATATATATATATATATATATATATATATAGTGGGAGTAATTATTCTATGGGCCAGTTAGTCTTCGTGAAGGTATGGGATATGGCACAACGGGAGCGTTGTCAACAAGGATAAATATATTTATTTCCCATCAGTTTCGGTAGGGGTCCTCCCTTCATCAAGGGATGAGTTATACTGACATGAACTTCCAAACTTCGTTGCTGCTGCGTCCCTCTCGCCTTGAAAGATGTTTGCGAGAGTGAGAGGGAACTAAAAAAAGGAAGAAAAAAACAAAAAAGGGGGGAGAAAAAAAAGAAAAAGAAAAAGAAAGAAAAGAAAGAAAGTAAAAAAGAGGAAAAACCACTGTCAACACTGGTTTCGTTCTCAGTGTTGACAGTGGTTCTTCCTCTTTTTTACTTTCTTTCTTTTCTTTCATTTTTTTTCGTCTTTTTTCTCCCCCTTATTTGTTTTTTGTTTTTTTTCTTTCTTTTTTTAGTTCCCTCTCACTCTCGCAAACATCTTTCAAGGCAAGAGGGACGCGGCAGCAACGAAGTTTGGAAGTTCATGTCAGTATAACTCATCCCCTGATGAAGGAAGGACCCCTCCCGAAACTGTTGGGAAATAAATGTATTTATCCTTGTTGACAACGCTCCTGTTGTGCCATATTCCATATATAAATATATATATATATATATATATATATATATATATATATATATATTGGGAAAATGAATCTCATGCATCAATATAGCTTGAGTTTATCCCTGCAATTCCATGATTTTTTTAGAAGTTGAGACCCAATAATTTGAGCGCCATTTTTCTTGACATACGCCACTCCACGCAAGTATATATATATATATATATATATATATATATATATATATATATATATTTATATATATATATATTTATATATATATATATATATGACTTTTCTGTTCAGTATAAATTATCACGAAATTTGATTGCCACTTCTACTGATGTATACTTTCGCAGCCTCTTCTATCAAGTTTTGAGGAGAGCGTTGCCATGTTTGAAGAACCCACTTTTATCAAGCGTTTGAAGCTGAATTACTTTCCATGAATAACATGGAAAATATTCAAATCATGTTTCTTTTATACGTTTTCACCATATAAAAACTATGAACGTGTATTGCCAAGTGTCCTAAAAAAAGTTGTCAATCATTTTGGCTGAAATAGCGCGAAGGTGCTGAATAAACGTCACACAATAAATA